>NW_010156577.1:4574-4786 GCF_000695765.1 Mesitornis unicolor
CGGGACCCACCGTGAGCCCCAACGCCCGACCAAGAGCGGTGCCAAGAGACACCAAGGCGGAAAGGGTTAACCCTGCCTCGCCCGGGCGGTGACAGCCACCTCCCTCCTCCCCTCTTCCTCCTCCTCCCCAGCACTGCAGCTGCGCCCCGTAACTCACCTCGACCCCACCCGCCGCCTCATTGCGCCGCACCAGGCCCCGCCCCTCACCGGCA
>NW_010156578.1:0-18352 GCF_000695765.1 Mesitornis unicolor
GGACTCCCCGTTGCCTCTCAGACCGCCCCGTGGACCTTCTTCCCCTCAGCCCCGGCTGTCGCGATTTCGCCGCCCTTCTCAGTCCGCGGGACCCCGGAGCCCGCCGAGGTCGGCGCAGAGGGACGAGGGCGACCCCGCACGCCGGCTCCTTGCGAAGCCGCGGGCAGCGGGCCGAGGTGGAGCCGTTGTCGCCGTCGAGGACGGGGAGGCCGGCGGGGGAAGGGTTTTATTTCCCGTTGTGTTGTCCGGAACCTGTTCTTCTGAGAGTATTGCGAAGGGAGACACTTGATGTGGAAGTTTAATCTTGGAAGGCGTTTAATTTAGGGACTGAAGCCACGGGCATCTTTTTCTGTGTACACAAAAAGGCTCCTTTGCGGTCTCCGTTTCAAGGTTTATCGAAGTTGTGAATAAGATGGCGATGCACTGGCTTGTGCTCCTGCCTGCTCAACACCCCTCAAGAAGGCCGGGCTTAGCTGGTGGGTTTGTTTTCTTGCCCCAAGAGGCTGTAGCTTTCCCCCTCCCATTCCTCAAATGTCTCACAAAATGCTGACTGATCCTATAGCCTGAAATTGTTCCTACACGTTGTGGTGTCTTCCCCTCTTCAATATGTTTTTGGACATGAGGCCTTAAATATCATGAGTCTGTTTTTCTTCTTGTTATATTAGCCTCTTGACAAACTTCACTGTCAATGGTGTATTTAGTGTATTGAATTTTAATTGCCACTGGTAGATCTTAGGTCACTGTGTGGGAATCACTTCAAAATTTTTTAAGAGTGCAATTAAATTTTAGTCGTGCAAACATGATCCTGCCAGTTTTGCCACACAGTTAACTGAAAACCCCCCACATATATTTAATATGAACATAAACACTAATTATTTGCATATTCTCACAGTTGTTAAAAACCTACATTTATTTTCTGTACCTAGTTTGGTTGTATTTAATTTGCCTAAGATCATGCATGTGTTAGACTTTTTATGCATATAAATACCAAAGCAATATAAATATCAGTTAGAAGCATGCAGTGGACTATATATTATATTCTTTGTCTGAAAGTAAATTGCTATTCCAGGTTGACATACACAAGATCTTCCAGTTGTTCTTCCTATTCTCCTGTTTTTCCATTACTAATCTAACGTACCGTAACTAGCTCCCATAAATCTTTCTGCAGTTGGACATGATGTTCTCTACTCAGTGCTGTATATTCTTCTGTATTTGTCATCGTTAAAAAATTCATTTGCTTTGTCACTTGCATATTATTAGCTTCCAAAAATAGTAACCGTGCATCAAAGCCTGTTTGATACTGATACAAGGCTGTATATCATTTTTACACGGGAGTAATTTCTCATTCCTCATATCGCCGTGCCAATAAACACTGGGGCACCAGTCCTTTTCAATGCAACATGATATGGATTGTTTTTATGTAAATTTTAAGTGGAAGTGAGCTCTCATCAGCAGTTTTTTACAGGGCAAAGATTAGATTACAGAAGGGAAAAAAATGGAACAGTATTACTGGCACTTGCCTTGTAGCTCTTTAATCATTGAAAGAAGGCGGTTTCATGGTAGGAGCTGGCTTATCATTAAAGGAAGGAGAGCAGGTGCATTTAGCCTCATCCACTGATGAAGTAGGAGCTTTCTGTGGTTGTAGTGATGAGTAATTAATTTGCCTGTGTACAGACGTCAGAGTTTCTAGGCAGTAGAAGGTCTTGTTTCTTTGCTTTCACAATGACCTTGTGAACTTCGCTTCCACTGTGGTTTTAATTAAAAATGTTTTCTTTAGCATTATATAGAGTCTGATTCTTCTTTTGGGGGAAAATTTGAAAAAAAAAAAGTAGCCTCTGCAGTAGTGGCCGTGGCAGTCTTGCTTCTGAGGTGGTGCACAGGTATAGGAGCATCTTCTGGATGGCACCAGGCTCTTTTCTGTGATGTCCAATGACAGAACAAGGGGCGATGGGAGCAAGCTGGAGCATAGGAGGTTCAATCTGAACATAAGGAAAAACTTTTTCACTGTGAGGGTGACAGAGCACTGGAACAGGCTGCCCAGAGAGGTTGTGGAGTTTCCTTCTCTGGAGACATTCAAGACCCGCCTGGATGTGTTCCTGTGTGACTTAGTCTAGGTGATCCTGCTCTGGCAGGGGGGTTGGACTGGATGATCTTTCAAGGTCCCTTCCAACTCTTAACATTCTGTGATTCTGTGATTCTGCCTGCCACTGAGCTCTCCAAGGATAAGGGCTCTGCTCACGCATGGCCTGCAGCTGTTCTGACATCTTCTGCTGTCTCTTCGGGCAGGACATTAACAGCTATAAGTTACCTGGCTGGCAGATTCAGTATTTATAGTCATGATGGAGGAGTCCCAATGAGGAGGAAAGAAAGAGCTCTGAAATAGCAGAGACTGACACTGAACTGTTACTGAGGAACTGAAAATACAATTAAATTATGGAAGTGTCTTGGGCAAATATTTACTGCAGTAGCAAAGACACATTTCAGATTAAGCACGGCTGAAGCAATATTATCACTGTCTAATGACAAAGAGACAAGTTCTCTCCCTGTTTGTGTGGAGATTTAATAAATGGCCATTGCCTCGTAGAGTATCTGGCTGTTCTGCTCTTGGTTTCAGATGCGCGTTGCTAGCACAACCAGTCTGACTGGGGCAGTAGAACGTTGTGGTCAGGGAGCCTGCAGAGCACTCGCTATGCAGAAGGCGAAGGTGCCTCCCAGGTCTGTTTTTACAAGTGTCACAGACCTCTTGTCCAGTGCCCTGCACAGCTGGAGTGCATCAGTCTCCTCACCCTCTGAGGTCATGCATCTTAACAGCAAGTGCTGGCTTTGGCTCATTAAGTGCAGTATATATCCAGCAATGCACAATTCATTTATCTCTAGGTTTGGAGATGCCTAGAAGGGCCTTTCTGAGGCTGTAGGTGCTGATGAACTGAATGTGTCGGGTTTGTATCAGTCCAGAATGCTAAAGGACATCCATTTGAACATGGAAATCTTTGTTTGAAGGCAGTGGGATGAAGGCTGTACCTGCCAGGATTGTAACACACTCCTGTAGAGAAAGCTACTTCATTTCCCAACTTTGTATACTCCAAAAGAGAGCTAAGAATCACAGGAGAGATGGAAATTCAGTCATAAACCACTAAAATGTAATGTGTCCAAGGTATTAAATATATAGTCTACTCTTACTGGGAGATTTATTATTCTATATTATTAAAGAGAAAAGAGAGGCTGTGCAAAAAGGTCAGGGAAGGGAGACCATTTAGTTACCCATTGTGTTAAAGCTAAATACCCATTGGTGGACAAAGTTGTCACTTAAAGAAGATGGCTTTATCTGTACTGAAGCACTTCTGTGGGTTGCTACTCATCCTGAAGTCAGCAGAACTCCCTCAGAAATATATTTCTCCATGCTTCAGCTTTGGGTTTGATAGGGTTGGGTCTTCTCAGTTTAGGTTTTTGAATCAGCCAATACGGGCACAAGTCTCTCCCCAGTGCCTTCTTAGTGTGGTACTGCAGCCTCTCTCACTCCATCACCTCTTGTGAAGAGGGCTAAGCTAAGATATGCTCATTAAATGTGTGTGATCTCATATAGTCATTAATGGAAAGAGCTTTCTAATTCAGTACCAAATTAAGTTGTTTTGTCCCCATCTACTTGCAAAATGTTAAAGTGCAACATAAGAGGCAAGGGGAGTCTTTGGCTGCTCTGAAATAGGATTAAAATGGAAAGTTTTAAAATTAAATGTAAAAGTGAACAATGCAGTCAGTACAGTAAGCCTGGAGTACTTCAGTTTCTGGTGTCTATAAAGAGTGAACATCGTGCACTGTAGAGTTCTGAATGCAAAATGCCGACATCTGTTTGATGAGTTATAACAGGGTGAAACTAAAAATCTTGGCAGTTCAAAAGCAAGCAATTGGGTCTGTCGGCACCTGGGAAAATACAGACAGCAGTCTGGGAGTATAGCATAAAGGTATTTGTAGACTTTTCTGCAAAAACAATCAGCAGCAATGTTTTTTAATGAGGCTGAGACTTAAATAAGCATTGTCTTGATTTCAAGGGTAGCATTTTACTCTGTTCCTGCCTCTTGCAAGTCCCATTACTCCTGGTGCCCATTAATCTGTGTGGCCTCAGCTGGAGCCATCAAAATTCCTCTTGGCAGTAGTAGCTTATCCAGTAGTTGTAGGAATTTAGCTAACAGAAAACTGTGTTGGAGCCCTTTGAACGGCAGATGGTGTATCTACTTCTGTAGAGCATGTTTGAAATGTACCTTGGGAGCAAGTTTCACTGTGTGCATTGGTGATCCCTTAAATTCTGACACATTTTGAAACAACTCAAGAGGAAAATGAAATCGATGACTCGGAGAAATTTGTGTCAAAACAGGTATAAGAGAAGCAGCGGGATTTTTTAGCAGTTTGTCACCGCTGACTCTTTGTGACCTTGAAAGAGCCTAGTGGAGTGCAATTACAAGAGTATTTACTTACGGCAAACAGTTTTCAGCCTGTCTGCTGATGCTCAAAGAGAATGAGATAAAACAGGGCACTGATTTCTTTGGTATTTCTTCCAGTATGTTTTGTTTTTCAGAATTCTCAGCCCCGTGGTTCTCCATGCTCTCAGACCTCATCAGTCAGGCCCGGGACTGTGGAAATCCCACATGTGCATAAGCTGGTCTGTCCTTTCAGTGGTGCCCTCTTACCAGCAGGTTTTCTAATGAAGTCTGTTGCTAAGCTAAGGCAGAAGTAGCTTTAAAAAGAACTCTTCAAGGAAAATATATTGACTGTACTAAAGTACAGCTTTTTCTTTAATGAATACACTTTTGGTTTTAGATATGACGTGCAAGTCTGAGTTTACAAGGAAGACACACTCTTGAGAGTACACGGAGCTATAAAAAATGCTTCAGCTCGCATTGCTAAGCTACAGTCTCCATAAACAGTTTATTATATATAGATAAAAATACACAATAGCTCTGCTTTTTTTTTTAAACAGCAAAGGAGTTTATTCTTTTTTAAGTCAATTTATTTTGAATGGTATTGTTTATTGTTGCCTCCCTGAAAAGCTAAAAACTCTGTGTGCTTTGGTTTTTTTTTATCTGTAGCACATGAAGGTACTGAGCAGGGGAGACAAGTTGCAGTTTTACCCCTTTGTATCCAGAAGTGATATGTGAGATGGGAAGATTATTCAGTTTCTCTTTCTTCTTTTATCACATCAGCTTTGGCAACTCTGCTATTTAAAGAAAAACAGAATAACAAAGGAAGAGCTTCATCTACTAACGCGTTGTCTAATACAATGCTATCAGCTGCCTGTATTTTAGAATTATGGGTTTTACTTGATTCTACACGATTAGATTTCTTTTCTTCCTAAAATGGAAAGTATTCTAGAACTGAAGAAAGAAGCTACAAATACTATGTAACGTGGCACTCAAGGGGCTCAGATGTGTAAGTAAAAGGGCACTGTATGCCATCAAAATTAGTAACTCCTGAAATCTTACAGTTGTGAGATTCTTTAAACTGGAATTAGAATCACTAAGTTTTATATTACTTATTGCTATAAATTGTATCACTAAGCTTTTTATTTTTGTTAAGTATTAGGGATTTGGGCAGAAGCAGGTACTGCACTGCATGAGCTGACCTTTGAAACATGCAAGAGTTTCCATAGGTACCTGGACAAAATAGGGGTTGTAGCTACTTCCACTCCTAGAAGAAGAATGAATTGCTAATTTCTGTAGCTACGGGCCTTCCGAGCTGGTGTGGTGTTTAATGCATCACCACTGAGTTGACAGTTTCATAGCTAGAAACGCTGTGCAATACATCCATATGGCTTAGGTCTGTGCTTATAAGACTACAAAACAGAGAGGATCCAAATTTACATCATGTGTGGTGCTCTGCAGCAAAAAGTCACATAACTCTGGTCTCATCGTGATCTGTTTTTAACTTAGTGATGGGTTAGCTGAAAAAACCTATTGTACAGAAAAACATTGGGAGATGAAGGGAATTAATATCACTGTTTAGTGGTCCTAATCAGCATGCAGAAACAGACCACAAATGAAGTATACATAGGAGTAGCTGGTGAGGCTTCTCCATTTGGTCACATAGAAATGTTAAATTTGGTTTCTGTCCTTGTCTTCTGCATTGTAGGCTGGTCAGGTAGTGTGCCCTGGCATGCTCTCGGTTTTTTGGAAGTAAGCACTCACACCAGTTTAGTAAGCATTCAGCTCAGGGTCCTCTGTTCTTCTGAGACCTGCTGACAGCACAGTCTTCATCAGAGAACACCATAGCAGGCACAACTGGGAAGGTCTTCGGGGCTGGAAATCACAGAGAAAAGATTATGCCCCCAAACCTTTTATTTCACATTTCCCTTGGGGGTGTGTATTTTGAAGGTTTTACGAAAGGATAAACAGTGTAATTTTTCAGAGTTTAAAAGAAAATCAGAACTGTGCAAGGGTAGTGTGGTGTTCAAAAAGACTATAGGTGGCAGCATCATAATAAAATAGAGTTCACTTGATGT
Organism: Mesitornis unicolor; assembly: GCF_000695765.1. NCBI lineage: Eukaryota > Metazoa > Chordata > Aves > Mesitornithiformes > Mesitornithidae > Mesitornis > Mesitornis unicolor. Next base: position 6,491 of record NW_010156578.1, read on the forward strand.
CTGTAGCCAAGCAGAGATCAGTCCTTAGTTCCTTCAACAGCACATCATGAACAGAGATACAAAAGAGTGTGACTCAAAAAGAGCAGATGAGAAACTTGTTAGAGCTGATCACTGTTTAAACAAACAGTTAAAATAGGTCAATCAGTCCCTCAAACCTGTGTGTTCTCGGTTTTGTGAGCATGAATGAACATGCGGACCTGCAGAGATCCTCCTCCTTGGTATCTTGGTTGGTCTGTTCAGGCCAGCAGTGGCAGCTGGATTTTGCTGCACTGGCACATAATCCAAGCATGAAAAAGAAAATGCTGTCCTCATCAGCACTGTTCTCCCGGGATTTTGGAAAGGAGCTTTTGAAGAAAGACAAGTTAGTGTATTTGAGTGAAGTGTTCTGAATTTTCCTAGGTGGCTAGTGTCTTTGGGACACTGAAAGTAGATGGGCTCTAAAGGCTGATATTTTTCAGAGAGGAGTGCTCAACAGTTTATGAAAATGGAGCCTATTGCAGCTCTTTTAAATTTGGCTTCCAAACACAAATACATCCAAGTTAATTTTGAAGAAAAACTGCTCTTGTTACAATGAAGAGGATAACGTTTTTTACTTCTGTAATTCCTACTTACCATTAGGGTTTATGGGAACAGCTAATGTGGCACATTATCTTGTGTCAGTGTGTGCTGTCATTTTCTCCCAGTGTGCTAATTGCTTTGTAGCAGAAACGAGAACATTTTTTTCCACAGTCTGGGGGGAACTCTCAGACCCATTTGGCAGGGCACGGATTCACTTTCTTTCTTGTCCACACGCATGCCCCCTAAATCAGATTATAAAAGTGAAGTTTAAGACTGTATCTGGTCCATGGGTTTCTCGCTCCTCACCAACTTGCTTTAAAAGAAGATACTGTCCAGTTTACTGGTCTCAAATATGCACTTCTGTCAGAAGGTATTTGATTCCAAATAATGGGAGCTATGGTAGACAGTATGTATGATTTTTTTAATCTTACAGCCTAGCTCTTTTTCACATTTCCTGTGAGGTGAAAGTTGAAAGAAGGTATGCTGCAGACTGTAAAGCCAGCTTAATTTAATTGCTGCTCAGCTGACTGATGAAGAGGGCTGTAGTTCTTTACTAGTTTAGTTTTTTAGAATGAGGCGATAAGTGTATATTTGTGTTTTAAATTGATTGTGCAAATTACAGAGTTCTGGACGACATGCATCAGTGAAAGGATGCTGGGGAAGAAAGTACAGTGTCACTGTGAAGATTGTTTTTTCTTTCTAATGACTTCAGGTTCCCTTTATTAATTACTTCCACAGAAACCCTTTGACAGAATGCCCGTGTGAATTCACCAGTGTGAATTAAACTATTTCATGATTTCTGCCTGTCTTTTGTCTCACACCACCAGACAATGTTCAATTTTACCTCGGCAGCTTCCGTGGGACTTCCTTTTATTTGCTCAGAGATAGACTTGAAGCAAGATCTCAAAGCTGAAATATGCAGGTGATATTTTTTTATTTACCCAGAGGAAGGAGGAAAACACTTGCTTGTATTACTTCCGTATTTATTTCTTTCATAAGGCAGCAAGATGGATTGGAGACATTGTACTTGAGTGCTGAGGGATAACAGAGGCACCTTTCTTAACACAGAGGCTTTTAACATCTTCAGGGGTATAATTCCAGTCAACTGCAATAGGATTGAGGCACCTAACCTGAAAATCCCACTGTACATCTTATCAGCTATTCCTATTCATTGCAAGAGGTGATGGCTCCCATCTCTGTCTTTAAGAATTTAAAGGGTCTGAAAACTTGACTCTCTAGAATGATATATCTAAACAGTGGATGCTCTGAGGGAGTACTTCTGATTTTCTGAGCACCAGGTGTGCCATGGCTGTATCATAGCTCTGTCTGGGTACTAGCTGTATGTGTATTATTTTCACCCTCTCCTTGTTCACTTGCCTTGGTCTCAAGGAAAGGAAATTCTGTTCTGCGAGCCAAGAGGCAGCTGTTGTGCACCTTGGACATGCCCCAGTCCTGAGCAGTTTGGGCAGCTGGACAGGGAAGATGCATCTATACTGCTGAGCAGCACAGGCAACACTCCTGAATCAGGCTGTCAGTGACCACCTATCCCCTTGGGTTATTAGAACAGCCACGGTCCTGGCTAGAGAGTCTGGTGATGGCTTTCAACAAGCAGTGTGGATGTAGTTACCCTCTTAGGAGGGTCATGAGAGTTTAGCAGTCTGGTTTCAAGCCACTGGCTCCAGTGCCATATAACAGTCCCAAAAGCATTTCATTTTCAAGAGCAGAGACAGCCCAAGGCATGCCACAGAGGCTCCTAGATATGGGCTAGGCTGTATCAACCACACCAAGCACAGTGATTTTGCCCTTACCCTGAGAGATGTCTGTAGGTGAAGGTTTGGTTATATTGAGAGGGAGGAGAAATTTCCTCTTCTGTTTTGATCATTTTTTTAAAGGCACAGTTCTGTTTTCTGTGCCAGCCTGTGGTATATTTTTGTAGCACATTATGAATGGTTTGTGTTTGATTCCACAGTCAGAGAGAGCATCTCCACTAGGGCAGGAGAGGTCATTCATTTGCTGCTGTGAAAGGCTGTGGGAGCAAATGTCGAGCTTCCCACAGTGACAGCTCACACTTCCCTTCACACTTCTGAGCTAGAGGTAAGGGCAGTGGGCAGCAGGGTGCTAGTAAGGGTAGGAGTTCACTGGAACAAGTAAGTATTCATCCAGTTAATGCTTATTACAGTCTTATTTTTCCCCGTAAGATTATAGTCCCTAACTCAAAGATGATCTAGCACAGTGCTGTTCCAACAGCTGCTGTAAGCAGAAGACATACTGGGTATAATTGGGCTCTGCAAACTGATGACTGATCACACGGATCTGACAAATTCTTATGACAGGATTTGTGGCTTTGAGGTTCATTGTAGAAGCCAGATTGTCCCTTATTTGCCGTTAAGGCTTAATAGAATTGCCCATTGATTTCTCTGCAGCTAGGTCCCGCAAGGGATTTATTCATTCAGGGATTAAAATTGTTCCACGGTTGTCTGATTTGTTTAAAGCTCATGCATTACTCTTAATTGGAGACAGTGACCTCAAAAATAGCCGAAACCTTCCATTATCCTTATGTGGAATAAAAAGGTGTACCAAAAAATCATATTCTGGCTAATGAAGGCTTTTATACCTCTACTTTTGTACCTCCGTACTTCTGCTTGCTTGAGTCAAAAATCAGTTGAAATATCTGACTGATGAATTTGTTTGGAGTGGAAGGAAGCCAAAAATTATTTTAACAAATGTTTTAGCTTGACACTGAGTATGGAGGCTTAGTTTGCCAAGCTGGAAAAGTGAATAACTAGGCAGTTTTTGTGAGGCTTGTATAGGGTGTGGGTCATCTTAAACGTCAGTTCCAATCTGTGTTACATGTTGTAGAGAAGCATATATTGTGAATGAATTGACACGTTCTCCTTACAAGCTTCATGTTTCACTGAAACAACTGATTAGTTTGGAGAAATCGTGGCACATACTGAAGCTGAGAAGCCTGAGGGACTTCAGGACTTCAGCTCTTCTATCTGCCAGACAAAATTTCCCAGGTACCTGCTTCCCCTGTGTATGTGTCCAAAGGAGTGCCGTGCTGGGTGCTGAGAAGGTAATATGTCAGGTAAGCTGAGCTGCAGGATACAGTGAGGAGCATTACTGCCTCCTCTGAAGGACTGGTAGAGTTCAGCACAGGAGAAAGGGGCCTTCTAGCACAGCTTCTATGAGCATTGGGTCTGCTGGTTGGTGTGGTGCATAGCTGCCCTCCTCTTGGTGGCCTCATGGCTGCGGAACAGGCTCACAAGTTTCTTCTGACGGGTTTTCCATTATTAATTCTTGCCACAGCTGTGAAAAAAAGCAGCAAAACCCACATGACAGTGGATTTGGTGCTGCTTCTTCCACTTTTGCACAGGCATTTGAGAACACAGAGTAGCCTGTGCAAATAAAACCATACCTGAGCAAGACAGAACCAGGAACTGCTGCAAGGTCAGAATTGGGGTTGTCACCCTGGAGTCACTTGAGTTCAGGCTGTCAAAACTTAGGTCAAAACCAAGCAATTTTTGGTAAGTTTTAGCTAATGTTAATCTGGTGATGAAGCCAGATCCAATCCTGATAATTAAAAAAACAAGAAAACAAACAAAAAACAAAACAAAACAAAACAAAACAAAAAAACCCCACAAAAAAGCCACCAAAGAAAACAAACCCCAAACCTTGATTCCATGGGTGAAGTAGAATTCAGCTAAGGGAAGGGAGGCTTCCCAGAGCATCACTCCCTACTCCGTTGTGCCACCATTGAGGTGGTGCTCTGTCATTAGGTTTTTCAGGGAAGTTTTCCCAGTAACTATTCTCACTTTCTCTCAGACTTCCTGATACCTTTCCTGTATTGTTTTTCCTAGAGTTTCTCCTTCCTGTCTTTTTTTCTTTCCCACAGATACATCTCTGCCATACAGATATCAGCATTTGGGATAGCAATCTGGGCAACTTGGTCTTTTGGGCAACCTGGTCTGGTGGGAGATGTCCCTGCCCATGGCAGGGGGGTTGGACCAGATGATCTTTAAGGTCCCTTCCAACCTTAACTTTTCTATGATTCTGTGATTCTATGAATCTTAAGGGACATCTCCTTTGGCCCACAACATCAGTTGCGTTTTTGGACTTGCCATGTGTCCATAGATGAAGGTTCTGTTGCTCTCATTATCTTCTTGGATAAAGAAGCTCTGCTGTATTTTACACTTGCTCTGAATTACACTTGCTCTGAATTACAGCCATTGTTTCAGTAATGCTTAGCTCAGTCTCAACAATAGCTTGGGTTACTAATTTTCGCATTGGCTTTTAGCTTTAAATATAGCTGTGGAAGAGGATAGGAGAAAAAGATATTTCTTTCCTAGAATCAAGTTGAAGTCATGAGTATATAATAGTTTAATACTGCATATCTGATATTCCAGGTTGCCTAAGTGGGCTTCAACCCTTGAACAGGCAAAGTTCAAACTTTTTTATGGGACTGAAGGTTGGTCTGTTTCAGAGCTGTCTGATCCAAGTAAACGGTCTGGCTCCTCTCTGACATTTGCAGTGACTCTGCAATATATGGATGGATAACGCTAGCTGACCTCCTGTTTTGACAAAATTATGCTCTTTCAGCTGCTTACCGTCCCTTGTATAACTCAGCACTGTTAGCAGAAACATGTGAGGGCATATATTTGGACTCTGGTGGACTGCTTAAGGAAATGCTGTCTGCTTTAGAGTGAAGAGGTTGTTTCCACAACCTTGCTGAGAGCATTTATTAGTAAAAGCTGTTCCTGTGAATCCAGTGCCAAATGACTCTGAGAGCAAAGAGCACTGCAAACTTTGTCATGTGTACACAGAAGATTTTTCATCAGTTTTCTTGAAACTTTGCAGAAATTTTCTCTGCAACTCTTGCAGTGAGCCTGATGTAGCAAGTTTGTTAGTCAAAGCAAAATAAATAAATGGGTTTATTGGCAATTAGACTGTAACCTTTAAGTTTAATTCTGTAATTCATGTTGCTTCAACTATCTGGTTTAATAACTAGCTCAGCTGCTTTGCAGTCTTACTCTGTATGAAAGCCACAAGCTGTAGCTCAGTCACAACAATAACTTGGGTTATAAAAGAGGACCATGTCTGCAAATGAGTACATCTCAGTATGAACTTTCCTGTTAGACTGATGTGGACTTTGGATCTGGGGATGATGGTGGTGGGAGTCTCCAGCAGGGGCTGTCTGGCTCCATCCTCACAAAATGGACTTACTTTTCATCAGAATTTGCATTGCATTGCTTTTCCAACCACATCTGCTCCTACAGCACTAAATTTTTTCAGCTGTATCTCTACAATATAAGCCTCATTTCCTATTAGCTTTTCTTACCTGACTAGTTATTATTTTAATAGCCTCTATTTCCGAAGCATAAGGCAAAATAAAACTGACCAACATACAATTTTTGTCATAATATTTATAAGCGATTACACCATTTTATTTTCTCCATCCTCCCTTCAGGGTGGACTTCAGCTGGAATTTACAATAACACTCAGCATCATCCTAACTCTGTTTACTTTGCTATCAGATTTGAGCAAAGCTGAGGGCTTGTATTAGCTCAGCCCAGGAGTCTGTTGTGGTGTCATTAAAATATTATATTCCACAACAGATCTGTACAGTGTGCAGTGATCTGTAAATAATATCTGCTTTAATAGGTTAGGGTAAGGAAGCAAAAGCCATTTGCTAGTGTAGGTGAGAGAGCTACTGCAATAGGAACATGCAGGTGGTCTACTTACATGAGATGGTACTTAATCAAAATGAACTTCAAATTTTAACTAGTCTTCCTGACATTTCTTATTAAACTCTCAGCCACTTTGCTTAGGAACAGCAGATTGTCAAATACCAGGGGAATCCACTTCAGTTTTCAAGTGTTTTAATTAATTATGTTGGATGTGTAGTGCCTGGTAACGTGCTGTGTGTTAAACCAGAACGCCCTGACAGCTTTGTGCAGTCTGCTTGAAAAGAGCGTTATTTACTTTGCGGAGTCAAAGCACAGACTGGAGTGTGTCAGAGCCAAGGTTCGTTGTGTAGCTATAACCTGCCTCTTGCGCGTGAGGTGGACTTCAATTTCACCACCGCATCCTTGTGCCCTCCCACTCGAAGGGCCTAAAAAGTTACGCTACCTGCCAGAGTTGTAAGCAATTGAATATAATGAAGGAAATTAATACAAGTATCACTGTTACCTTATCTCTAATAAAATATCACTGGCTTACAGTGAAAACCTGAAGGGAAGTTAATCAAGAAATAAAGACATTGTGTGTTGCATAAATCAATGCTGATTTCATGTAGCTGGAAAAGTGAAGGTGTCAATTGTTTACATAAAACTGTCAATCCCAATACTTTCAAAACCAACTAAAACGGAGAGGAAATTACTTTTTCCTGGGCTTATCCATCATTGGAGAAATAAAAGGTACTTAAGATCCATTTTCTTAAAGGCACTGTAGAATTTAAGAATTTATTCCAGATTAAGAAAGTAGTTTGCTGTATGATTATCGTGATATAGTATTTAGTAACAAGACTGTTCCCAACTTACGTTAGAACAGACTATTAAAAAAATACTCTGTAGATAGTATAGCATGGAAACAAAAGATATATTTAAAAAGAAGGAGGAGCTCTTTTGCCCCTGGTTGGATGTTCAGATGGCTTTTTGAGTATGTTAAAGCTTTCTTGCCTGCAGTTTTCTTTCTCTCCCCTTTTCTTTTTGGCCTCTAGTGAAACCCAGGGAGAACCTGCACCAGGAACGAGCAAGAGAAATGGACCACGTGCAGCGGGCTGTCAGACTCACAGATGGAATAAACTGAAATCTGTGGCAGGGCAATGAGAAAATGAGATTATGAAAAGTAACTGTATTTGTAGTAATTTTTCATCCTGCTACTTCAGAGGTTACATGCAGCAACAGGGCAGGGGGTCCCTATTTCTTTTGTTTTCCGTGGCTTCCTGCCTGGCAGCTTGGCACGCAGGGACCCAGCAGCCACATGGGCTCAGCTCGGCATCAGCCAGGGTGCCACCTCTTGCCCTGATGATAACTGGAAGGAAATGGAAGGAGACGGTGGCTCTGCAAAGGTCATTTGGGGTACACAGAGGAGCGGGAATTCAAGGGATTGCCCTTTGGATCATTAGAGTAACGCAGCAGGCACACGTGGGAGAGGACTGGTATCGCTGTGCATTGTATGGAGATCCCAGTCATTTCATAGCTTATGCAATAGTTTATTCTTTCACTGGACGTTGTCCTTCAATGGTAATAGAACTTTTATGAGTAGTTATAAGACACTAAAGCCTGTCAAACCTTGCCTAGAGCAGATGCAGTCGTATCATCATAAATGTATTGAGAACATACTCACATACACAGAGAAATGAGCTGCACTGGTACTTCATACTGGCGTGCTGTATGCTGGTAGCTGCATAACAGGCCACTGTTCTTTTCTCCAGCTTGCATGCCCCAACTATGCAGTGCATGTCGTGGGTACTGTACTGTATTGTGTGTATTATAAAGGGTTGCCTGTCATGTGGCTGGGTGTGTTTGCATCCACTTCAGCTTAGGTGGAACAGTAGCTCTAAGCATGCAGAGACATGGCCCACAGTGCAAGCTGAGGGCTGGAGGTGCTGATGAACCCCTGTTGTTCCTCATTGCTGTTGTTATCCGGGGGTAAACACAGCCCCAACCTAAATAATCTCGTTGTGTAATGTGAACGCTGTTTAGTCCTAATGCAAAGGGGAAAAGCATAAAGCGCCTTTGTTCCCCACCTCACACTCCTTTCCCCAGGAGATCCTCTCGGTTACCATGGATATGCAGACTGGTGGTGCAGTCTTCCTGTCCTTTATTCACTACACCTACTAACATCTGTACCAGTGCAGCTTGCAAATATAGAGCTGGCTTGTGCTGTATCTGGCTAGATCTGGTGCCATTTTACACATTTCTGTGACACTTTGGTTTTGGCTGGTTGTTCTACCTTCTCAAGCAGATGTAACATTTCATAACTTGTCACTGAATTTTTATCCTTCCATTCATGATGGTGACAACCAGAAATCTGATTGTCATTTCTTTATGAACCACTAACATAAAGCACATAAAGCAGCTTGGGAATTTCAAGAAATCTGTTTCTCAGCACCACTCCCATGAACGCTGGGTGGTGTACAAAGCATCAGATTAGACGAAGACCTGGAGCAGGCAGGTCAGTGCCATACAGTTCAGTAGCAAAGGAATTTGCATTGCAAAATAATTTATGCATCTTGTTCTTCAGATGCACTCGAGTCTAACTCTGCTTGATTTGGCACTCACTGGGTAATTAGGGAATTCCTCTTTTGGCCTCGATGGACATTGGATCAGAGCTGCTGAGACCAAGGATGCTGAACAGCTGGGATAGGTTTATTAGTTTCATAACTGAGGTGGGAAGCTCTGGAAAAGTAGGACCAGGTCTGCAGTGTCAGCATTTATTTAAATGTTAAGAGATCTAGATGTTGCAGATCTCACACTGTTTCCACTTACTTCACCATGTGATGCAAACCTGAGAGTAGCCAGGCTATCTGGATGTCAACTGAGCCACCAAAAACACAAGAGAAACAGAAAAAGATAAGTATATATGCAAATTTAAGCATTGAACTAGGAGTTCTCAAGCTTTTCTTTACTCAGACTATTTGGATAATTTTTTGGTATTTTGTGGCATTCAGATATGAAATAAAATGGATATGTTTTCATGGAAGGAATGTTTTTTCTGTGTTTAAAATACTTTAGGAGAGAGAGAGCAACAATAATAATGAGAGGATTAGAAATGTGTTTGTTGAGAGTGTTGCTGTGGCTATAATTTGTCCAGAGCCATGTGAGGTCGTCTCAAATGTGAATAGCACCAAGCTTTTTACTGCTCTTATTATTTAATTGTATTCTCGTAGCATTCAAAGGACTCAGCCAGCACAAGGAGCTATTGTGTTTGGAACTGTGCAAACACTCAAGAGACGGAATCATCTCTAAAAAATTCAGAGTTTAAAGTAACAAGATGGGTAAAGCATGCGCATTCAGGCAGCTCGGTAATACCTTGCTCTTAGGCATTTAGGTGGGGTCACAGCAAGAGCTTTTGGCACCTTTCCCTCCCTCCTCCCTCTGTGCTGCCTCTGTCCTCTTCCTTACACCCCTCTCAGCCAGCCGGTGCTGCGCTTTCCCGGGCCCCTGTCCTGGCTACCACAGCAGGGACTGGGCTGCCCAGCAGTTGCTTGCCTTCCCTCTCCCCTGCAGCGCTGCAGGGCATGGGCATGGTGCCCACATTCACCTCAGTTACTTCATCAGGGTCCCCGCACACTGTCACTGAAAAGAGGAAGATGGTACCCAAAGCCCCTGGAAAATGATTCAAGGGATCTAAGTCAAGTAGGGTTTTTTTTCATGCAGCATTTGTTTCTTTTGAAAGTGCACGTGCAGTTCTCTGCCATTAGCTGCTGCACAACACGATGTCTTCTCTTTGTAGGAGGCCATACAGCGCCAACTGCTGCGGCTGCAAATCTTGCTTCCAGGCCATAGCCACGACAGAGATCGCTTTCCATCATCAAGACAACATGGTTCGGTTCCTCTCGGTACTTGTCTTTTGCTCTGGCTTTGTGCTTTGTTCCCTCTTACAACTTTGCTCCTGCAGTAATGGCTCTCAAAGGCACAAGGAGAAAATTCCTGTCGATGGAGTGAGGCCTCACCCAGAGCTGCCTGCCATACTATTTTGGATGCCAGTTGACAGCAAGAATGAATCAATGCTGTGAGATTGAAAAGCAAGTGTATCATTTAGCTGGTTGGACCAGCCAGATGGCAAATGTGGAGGAAAAAAATCAATCAAAGAGCCAATCCAGGGAATAGACATTAAATAAAGCCATCTGGCAAATGTATGAGGGGAAAGAAAAAGACGAGATCAAGTTCTGCTTTAAATGTCTGCTCACAACTGAGAGGAAGTTGCTGGGAACTCATGCCATGGGAAAGCAGGCTTTGACCCTGTAAGAAGTTCTGTGGGTGTCAAAACCTTTGGCAGCCTCGAGGACTTAGAAGAAAGACCCTAAATTGCCAAGCAGAGAGAGCCCAAGCAGCAGCAATATTTCTGCCTGTGTTGAGATCCCGGTGATACTCCACGTGGAATAGTGAACACAGGACTGCTTGATCCCCCACAATGGGATTGGGAAGACCACATCTAGGAACCTGGTTTGTAGAAAAGGACTGAAAAGAAGAGCAGGGAGTAAGCAAAGAGGGTGATCTAATACACCCCAAATTCTGAAAGACATCAATAAATCTGTTTTTATGCCAATGCCATGGCAGTTTGTTACTATGCCCTACTCTTTATTCCCAGAGAAGAGAGATGTGTGTCGTTTTGCACTCAGGCTTTTAAGTAAAGTTTCAAAAGAGAAGCGCAATTCATTGAAAAGGGAAATGGTATCTTACATAAGTGCCCAGCCTTTCTTTTGGAAACTTGTTCTCAGGGAATGTGATTTCAGAGCCCAGAAGTCTAGCAGATGTTATTACTATTTCTGTTTTACAGGTCAGTGCTTCAGTTTTTTATACTCTGAGAAATGCACACAGCTGCTAGCCTGTCTTTTACATTATAAGAACAAGTAAATTTTGTAACTTGTGCTTAACTTACATATGGACTTTTTTTTCTGGTAAAATGGGAGAACTGTGGCACACCTTGAAAATTCAGGTTCTCTAGTAACTGACAGTTTTGTTGGCAAACTGTGTTGTCTTCTCATTCCCATAAAGAGCAATGGTGGATCATTTTACAATGAATTTTGTTCTTAATGTCCAGACTTGTGGCTTTAAACAGAACAGATAATCCCACCACTCGGACCTCACTGCAATAAAAGGAAAAATTCAGTATTGTAAATTCATTTTTTAATGCCTCTGTTGATCATAAGGTTCATGTCGGTGATGATGTAGCAGCTATATTTTGTGTGCTATCTGGTGGTTTCAGACACTTACATGGAAAATGGTTGCCGGCTCTCACTGAAGAAATTTTTAAAGCATCTACTTACTTTCCATCTCATCTGTGTTGTTACTGATTAGTTATTGTATGTGTGAAAGTTGCCTTTAGTTTCACTCTGCATTTAATAGCCAGACTAACAAAAAGGCAGTATTTCTGTCCCTCTGCTCAGATGAATAATTCATTGCCCTGCACTTTTTTTTTTGTAAAGTAAATTTGAACTGTTTCTTTTGTAAAGATTATTTACAAGACAGCTGCAGAAGCATCAAAATTCATTTGCTGCCTTCGAGCACGTCAATTATCTTTCTCCTGAGAGGGAAGTGCCAGTTTATTTCTGTTAAATTTTGGTTAAAGGGTTCG
>NW_010156579.1:0-6541 GCF_000695765.1 Mesitornis unicolor
ACAACCGCCACTAGCCATAAAGTGCTGTGACCGGCCGCCTGTCACCACAGGTGGAGCCTGCCCAATGCCGAGCGCTACGCCCTGCAGTATGCGGACGGGCGGCAGACCTACATCACTGAGTCGGTGAGACACCCCCCCACCCTCTCCTGGCCCCACCAGCACGGTGCTCGTCCCCTCACCGGTTCCTTTTTCCTTACAGAACCGTGGGGAGATTAAGAACGGGAGCATTTTACGGCTGACCACCTCCCCGGTACATCCCTCTGCCCCTCATCTCCTCCGCTGTGTGCTCTGTTGGGATGTCCCTCTGCGATGGGGCGATGCGGTGCTCCAAGCCCTCTGCCGCTGCCTCGCTTGGTGACCTCTGGCTCGTGATGGCTCCTCTCGGTGCCTCAGACCCAGAAGACCTGTCTCAACCTTCATTCTCCCTCGTCAGAGCTTGGGGGAGTTTGAAGAGAAACTAAATCATCTTAGGATGCTTTGGGTGTGCTCTGTTGGGATGTCCCTCTGCGATGGGGCGATGCGGTGCTCCAAGCCCTCTGCCGCTGCCTCACTTGGTGACCTCTGGCTCGTGATGGCTCCTCTCGGTGCCTCAGACCCAGAAGACCTGTCTCAACCTTCATTCTCCCTCGTCAGAGCTTGGGGGAGTTTGAAGAGAAACTAAATCATCTTAGGATGCTTTGGACACATGGGCCAACTCCTCAAGTGTTCTTAGTGTCACGTCAGCTTGACCTCCTTCCTCAGCTGGTCCTGTTCTCTGCTCTGGTGGCTCTGTCTCTTGGGCCAGCTCCTCATCAGGGCTACTCTTGCCTGAGCCTCCTTCCAAGACCTGTGCTTAAGCTCTTCCAGCCTCTACTGCCAAGCTTCTCGCTGTCTTTCGATGAGCCCCTTTGGCTTGATTCTTTCCTTCCTGGTAGGACCAAGAAGCAGAGAGGTTGTACAGTGGGATCCAGAGCAACAACTCGGATGTGAAGACTGACTCGCTGAAGAAGCTCGCCAGCCTCTCCCAGGATGTTACCTTTGCTCAGGAGTTCATCAACAGGAATGGCTTGAAAAAGATTTTCACTATTGTGGAAGAAGGGAACGCGTGAGTATCAGGAGAGGACTTCACTTTTCTTCTCCCTTGCTATTGCTGCATGAGCTCCAGGCTGGGCCTTGGAGTGGACTCTGTGTTCCTGGCTTGTTGGTCCCTGTGCTGCAGTGAAGGGCAGCGCTGGCTGCAGGGCGCTTGGCTCTGCAGGCTCCTCACCTGCAGGTACATGGCTGTGTCCCTGCATACTGGCAGTTGGGTGAAGGTCCCCAGGGGTCTGTGGTCCTGACTCCTTGTAAATGTGCCCAGGCTTGAACCTCCTACCCCTTTGCTGGCTGGGTCATTCCTGCCACCCTGAGTAACACCTCTGCCCTGAGGTTTTAGCTGTGAGAGGTCTGCAGGCAGCTCGAGAAAACCCTGGCTGCCAAATTAGTGCCTGCCCAACTCTTCCAGGATGTGATGGTGCATCTCCTCTGAGCTCCTATTGAACAGAGGATGTGGAGCCTAAAACCAGAGCACAGCGTTTCTTGGACGCAGGGAGAGGGATTTGGGGTGGCTTGGCGTTCCCAAGGGCTTGTCTGCAGTGATCTTTGTACTGTGGTAATGCAGCTTTCCATAAACTGTTGAACTTCCCCTGCCTCGACTTCCTGGGATGACTAAGCCAGAGTCCAATTTCTTACCCAACAGCCTCTCCTTTCTTCTGCCCTCTGCTTCGCTGGTTGGTTCTAATGTGCCCACTGATGTGTGACCGTAGCACAGCCTTATGGTGCTGACGGGGGGTATCTGCACCCATCCTCACTGCATTTGCTCATCTGTCCCTCAGCACAGGGGAGATGCTCGCTCACACCCTGAAGGCCTTCATGGAGCTGATGGAGCACGATTTTGTCTCCTGGGAGACTCTTAGTGCAGCCTTCATCAAGAAGGTAAACGCCTTCTGCAGGCTCCGAAGCCCTTGGGATTTCTTGCTGTCTTTGTCACCCAGGCTCAGCCTGCCATCCATGGGTGGGTTTGTGTCGTAGATCATGAGTTATGTCAATATGAACGCAGTGGACGCGTCTGTGCAGCAGCTCTCCTTGTCCATCCTGGAGAACATGGTACCCACCAGTCGCCTCCTCTTTGAGCTGGTCAAAAAAGAAGTGACACTGGATCGACTTCTCACCCACCTGCAGGTGTAAGTGGAGGGGCCTGGGCACCATTCGCCCCCATCCCAAGGCTGGCGGGGATGAGGTGGTGGAGGTGATTTCTCCAGGTCTTGGTGATTATCCCTGGCACAACCTTGTGTTGTCCCTTAAACAACCTGTGGGAGATCAGCGTGTCCTGTCCCTGCTGCTGGGGGAGGCATGGGCTGTCCTGGAAACCATCCCGTCCTTCATTCATGGCCTGTTTCATTCAGATGTTTTGGGTCTTTAGCTGACCAGCTGTTTTGCTGGTGGTGGCTCTTCCTTCCCTTTCCCTGGTGTATTTAAGAGTCTATTCCCTGCTTTTGGAGGTGGTGGTGCTGTACTGGAGAGAGTTTGTTAAATCCCTCACCTAGGGTGGGTTCTTTGTTCCCTCCTTTTCCTCACACCTCTGCATCTCTTCAGTTTGGAGGTTTTTCTTTCTTAAAGGCTCAAGCCGAGGGCTCCTGCCAGACAGGAGCCTGGTGCTTACCCTGTTTGCCTGCACCTCCAAATGCTGCACCCATGGGTGTGTGCAGAGCAATATCTGATCCATCTGTGGTTGCTCTGCAGTCATGGCTGTGGGGAGCATCCACCCATGGCTGCTCACTCGTGGCTCTGCCCTCTCTGGGCCCCCAGCTCTGTGAATTGGGGAGAGGGCTGCCTTGGGGAGGGCAAACCATCCTCAGAGCTGGTCACCCTCCTCATCCTCATCCTCCTTCTGCAGGACAAATGCCCAGCTGCAGCTGAAGGCCATGGCCCTGCTCATTGCGCTGCTGCTGGCCGCGACTGATGCTGAGCGGCGGGTAAGGGACAGTAGGCAGGACCAGGCGATGGCAGGGTGGTGGCCATCACAGATCCAAACACCACAGTTCCCTTGTCATGGGGGTGCTGTGTTAAGAGGCCTCTGCTGTCTCACAGCCCTTGGAGTAATTCTGGGGAGATGCAAGATCTCAAATAACAGGAGAAATATCACGGCTGGTGGTGGCACAGTGACCGCGATGGCCCAGACCCAGCACCTGGCACATCTGGACCTCCCATGATGGGTCAGCTGGGTCCTCCACTGTAGTGTTTGTGCTTTCTGGGATGGTGGGGCTGTCAGAGGTGTCTGGAGATGTTTAAAGTCAGCGTGTGCTGAGCTGGGGAACATCTCACAGCCTCTTCCCTCCCTAGGACATGATGGACCGCCTGAGGGAGAAGAACATCAGGCAGTTTATCCACAAGGTGAGGAGCTGGGGTCGTGCAAGGGGCTGCTCTGTGTTTCACAGAATCACAGAATGGTTTGGGTTGAAAGATCATCTGATCCAATCCCCTGCCATGGGCAGAGACACCACTCACCAGGCCAGGCTGCTCAAAGCCCCAGCCTGGCCTTGAACACTGCCAGGGATCCTTTGTCCTTTATCCCCTGTCCCCTCAGCACCAGCCTTTGATGACCATGCCTGGCTGGGTTGCCTGCATGCCCCACACCCCTTTCTTGATGCCTTCTGTGGGTGGTGCTGTGCTGACACCCACCTCCCCAGGGTTGCACCCCTGACTGCCTGCTGTTCAGTGCACCCAGCTCTCACAGAGCCCCGAGGGAAGCTGCCCACTTTCCCACGCCCTTTCGAGCAGCAGGACCTGCTGGGCTTTGGTTGTTGGGCCCTGGGCCTGGAGGAACGAGGAGCAGCAGCCTGGGGGAACCTTCTCACTCATGGTCTCCTGTAGAACATCATCCACAGCTCTGAGCCGCTGGGGGACGAGATGGCCCATTACCTCTACGTGCTGCAGTCTGTCAGCCTCAACCTGTGTGAGCGTCGCATGAGGACCTCCATGGATCCCTACTCGCAGGTCTGGGAGTGCTCTCCTTGCGAGTCTGGCCCTGCTCTCTTCCACCCGTGGAGGTAGAGGCAGGTGAAGCTTTGCCTTTGGGTGAACCCGGCACATTTTATTTCATTGCCTATTTGTCCTGGGAGAACCTGTTTGCATGGGGCTCACCAACATCCCCTCCTCTCTGCTCTCCCTCCAGGAGCAGCGGGAGCTCCTGCAGTCACTGCGCCAAACCGCCTTTGAGTCGGAGAGCGAGACGCCTGCCAGCAACTTCAGCACTGAGCGCAGGAGATCCCTGTGTGCCAAGGAGTTCCGCAAGCTGGGCTTCATGGTACTTCCCTGCTCCATCCCCTCCACAGCCCCATGCTGGCTCTGCCACCCGGCCTCGGTGGCACCTTCTGATGTTCCCCTAAGCCTGGTGTCCCTGGGATGCTGATGGGTCACCAGGCAGCACGTCCCTTCTTCTCCCTCGGCACTGCTGAGCAGGGAGTGCTGTGGAGCTGCCAGAACTCTAAAGGCAAACCCCATGGCTGCGTCAGGAGGACTCTGCTGCTCGGAGGAGAAAGCAGCAGTTGCTAAACCACATCCTTCTGTGTCCTCCTAGAACAACAGCAACCCAGCAGAGGATCTCCGCCGTGCCCCACCGGGCCTCCTCGCCCTCGACAACATGGTGTATTTCTCCAGGCACACCCCCAACGCCTACAGCAGGGTGCGTGTGCTTTCCACAGAAAAACCCTTGGCACAGAGGTGCTGGTGGATCTCCACCTTCTTTTCCTTCCCTTGTGACCCATCCTTGGCCAAACCCAGGCAAAGATGTCCCTTTTGGGCAGGTGTCCTGTTTCAGATGGAGCCAAGTCCTCCCTGTGGGTAGGAGCAGCCATTTGAGGCCGGTGGCACCGAAGGGTCCCTATGATTTTTAGTGTTTTGCCCACAGCTCGGTTTCCAGGCCTTGTTCACGTCTGAGTGAACCAAGGCAATTTGGGCAAAACCAGCCAGTGGCTGCAGAGCATCAGCCCTGCTCTGACCTGCTGTGCCTGTGATCAGCTTCTGCCATGTAGCAGGGGAAGGAGGGACCTGGGGGCCATTTTTTGGGGAGAGCTAACTACCTCTGTTAGGGATGGCTCAACTCGGGGACACAGCTCACCCTGAGAGGCTGTGGTCTGTGTAACACAAGTCACCAACCCTCTCCTCCAGTTCATCCTTGAGAACAGCAGCCGAGAAGACAAACATGAATGTCCCTTTGCTCGGAGCAGCATCCAGCTCACCCTGATCCTCTGCGAGATCCTGCACGTTGGAGAGCCATGTACGTGTGTGACCCAGTGTGTCCTCCTTCCTGCCCTGCTGTCTGCTGGGAGTTGGGGACAAGCTGCCAGGGGAGGGGACTGCATACATGGGGCCACCAGGCTTTGGTGTGGCCAATAGCAGGGCAAGGAGAGGCTGGGAAATGTCTGGATTCTCCTGGATACTGAAAGGCCCTGGAAAAACTGGAGAGTCTGGCATCCTCTATCCTTCTCACCGCAGGCTCGGAGACGGCTCAGGCCTTTTACCCTATGTTCTTCGGGCAGGATCATTTCTTTGAAGAGCTCTTCTGCATCTGCATCCAGCTGGTGAACAAGACCTGGAAGGAGATGCGTGCTACCCAGGAGGACTTTGACAAGGTGTGAGGGGATGCTGGGGCTGTGGATGGGATGAATTCAGGGTCTCTGGGGAGCCTCACCAGACTGGGGGTGACATCCCGGGTCCCGCAGGTGCTGCAGGTGGTGCGGGAGCAGATCACCAGGACCCTGGCCCTCAAGCCCACCTCCCTGGAGTTATTCAAGACCCGAGTGAACACGCTGAACTACAGCGAGATCCTGAAGCTGCGGCAGACGGAGCGGCTGCACCAGGAGGAGACGCTGGCTGTGCCCGTGCTGTGAGTGGGCTGTGGGCAGGGAGCCGGAGCTGCGATGGGGGGCTGTGGGGGGGACACCATCGGGCTGGGGGGCCATCAGTGAGCACCTGGTGAGGGGGCCATGCTCCTCTTCTGGCTCTTGCCCCAGGGAGTTGCGTGAGAGGCTGAAGCCGGAGCTCCTGGAGTTGATCCGACAGCAGCGCCTGCTGCACCTCTGCGAGGGTACCCTCTTCCGCAAGATCAGCAGCCGCATGGTGAGTGCCAGCCCATGGGTGTCCCGGGAGGGAGGCAGAGGTTTGGCCTCACATCCCCTGCCACCGGGGAAGGGGACCTCAGCAAGGAGAAGCTGAGCACTTCCCGATGGCCCTTCTGCTGCAGACAAGCTCTGGTACTGCCGCCTGTCTCCCAACCGCAAGGTGCTGCACTATGGGGACGTGGAGGAGGGGGGGCACTCGCCCCCCATTGAGAGCCTGCCGGAAAAAAGTAGGTGATGGGGAGAAAGAAGAGAGGGGGAAGGAGGGAAGCCCTCTGCCCGCCCTGGTTTTGACAGGCTGGGGTTGCCTTAAAGTGGGAATTGCCTGGCTGCCACATACCTGGCCCAGTGCCTGCTGGTACAGTGGGACTGGGAGCTGTGGGAGATCAGGCTCGGCTGGGGTGGCT
>NW_010156579.1:6572-7772 GCF_000695765.1 Mesitornis unicolor
CAGAGTGGCTTGAGATCCCCCTTGCTGCTGTGGGCTCCCACACTCAGGCTCTGGCTGGGCTCTGCGCGCTGGGGATCTGGGGGAGAGGAGAGCAGGTGCTCACAGCTCCTCTGCTTGTCCCAGTTCCTGTGGCAGACATGAAGCTGCTGCTGGTGGGGAAGGAGTGTCCACACACGAAGGAGAAGAGCTCTGGGAAGCAAAACAAGGTCAGCACCTCCGCAGCTGGTGGTGGATTTTGGTGCATGGTGGCAGGTCAGGTAGTTTCATGGATGGTGAGAGGTTTTTGATGTGACCTCTTGGGTCTTCTTGGGGTGCCAAAGGAGGAGGTTGGGAGGCAGCTCCTGCTGGGAGCCCTGGTAGGTTGCAAAAGTCCGGCTGAGAAGCCAGTGATGCGCTGTGCTGTCCCCACAGGATGTCCTGGAGCTGGCCTTCTCCATCGTGTACGACGTAGAGGAATACTGCCTCAACTTCATTGCCCCCACCCGCTACGAGGTGAGCTCCAAGGGCCTGCTGTAGCTGGGTGGCCTTGCAGGCGGGGAAGGGAGTCTTGGGTGTGTGTGGCTACAGGGTGGGAGCCATGCCGGGGGGAGGCTCCCAGGGCTGGTGCTGGAGATGCTCGTGCTCTGCTCCCCCAGTTCTGCCTCTGGACGGATGGGCTGAACGTGCTCCTGGGCAAGGAGATGGCGAGCGAGCGAACGCAGACAGACCTCGATGTCCTGCTGTCCATGGAGCTCAAGCTGCGGCTCCTGGACCTGGAGAACATCAGCATCCCTGACACTCCCCCTCCTGTCCCCAAGCCCCCCAGCAATTTAAACTTCTGCTATGACTTCAGCCATGCCGAGCAGTGAGTTCCTCCCTGTGTCCCACCCGTCCATACGCCCCCCCAAAATCAAGCCCCTTCCTCCAGGCTCTGCCCCCCACCTCCCATCCAAAGTGACGAGCCCAGGTGGTGGCTGGGGGCTTGGGTAGGTTCTGCCTGCACCTTGCCTGCCCTGGGGTGAACAGTACCCCCCTTCCCTGCCTGTGTCCTGCCCTCCTGCCAGAGCATGGGGATGAGCCACAGAGCTTCAGGCTCCTGTTTGAGGGGGTGCTGCTTTGCCCCCCTGCCACATGCAGGTGAGACAAAATACTTTCCAGCCAGCCAAACCCCTCTGTGGCTGCCCCCCCCCAGCACCTTGGGTAGAGAGGGCAAGGGAGCAG
>NW_010156579.1:7803-8996 GCF_000695765.1 Mesitornis unicolor
GGGCAAGGATGCAGGCAGGAATAAAGGTACAGGCAGCGCTGGGGCTGTTGGAGGGGGGGTGGCTCTATAAAGGTACGGATCCGCATTACCTGTCCCCCCTGGCAGCCAGAAAAATGACAAAACGCGCTTTCTGCTTGGTTTGGTGAGCAGAGGGCATCTCCAAAGCACATTGTGCCTGCCCAGTCAGGCCCTTCCTGCACTGAAAGGTTTTTATGCTGAGCCCTGTGGCCCCTAGTCTGGAAAAGCAGGATGTTTGGGGTACAAGGCCCTTCTCCCAGCACTGTTGCAGCTGTGGCAGGGGCTCGCTGTGTGAGGAGGAGATGTCACTCTGCCCAGTGCTGCGGTGCCAATCTTGGTGCCTTCCCCTCCCTGCTCTGGGTGGGTTACTTGCACACTTCAGCCATGATGCTGCACTACTGCACCACTACAAGCTACCTCCTCCCTGGCCCCCATAGCCCCCACCTTGGTGCCCCACACCTCCTTGTGCCTACAGCTTCTCCCAGGGGTGCTGTGGTAACAACCACAGCCATGGGTTGTCACTGGGGCTCTGACTGTGCCTCTGCCTCCCACATCTTGGGACAATAAACACGTGTGGAGAACTGGAAGCTGTGTCCTTTTTCAGTGGTTTGGGGAAGGGCAGAGGCTGACTGAAGCAAAAGGGGGCCTAAGCAGGCAAGACTGGGACAAGCACTGTGGAAGGTGTGGCACAGAGTGCGACAAAGCCTGGAAGGTGGCCTGCTGTTGAGAAGCAGTCATGGAGACACCTCAGAGGTGTCTGAGGAAGGTGGCTGTGGGGCTACAGCTAAGGCCGTTTCTAGCGCAGGAAGGCTTAGGAGCACTGGAGGTGGTCCCAGTAACCTGGACAGGCTCAGCTCCTGCAAGTGGGCCTCTTGGCCTTGAAGCTTGGAGAGAAGCGTCCTGGCTGCAGCTAGGCTGTTAAAGGGAAGAGGAGGCTGGGGAAGGGCTGAACCAGGAGGAGCCAGCGGAGCTACCGAGAGCAATGCAGCCCACTGGGCTTCAGGTCAGGCTCTCGGGGGCTGCAGAGGACCCCAACACGGCCAGGGTGCTGTGGAGCAACTTCTCCTAAGGGCCGAGGGACAGGGATGGGCACAAGCAGGGCCAGGGGCTATACGAGGGGGCAGGCACCAGTACCCCGGTATGGCATGGGGAAAGGCCTCGGGGTCCCCTGGGCC
>NW_010156580.1:0-2367 GCF_000695765.1 Mesitornis unicolor
TTCTGTGATTCTGTGATTCTGTGATTTATGCCTCACCAGCGGGATGGCACTGTGTCCAGAAGATGACCAGCTGGCAGTGCTGGCTCCTGCTACCTTGCCAGAGAGAAAACAAGTGGCAGAGGCAGAAACACTTGCTTCTGAAAGTCCCTCTGATCTCAGCAACAGAGCGAGCACCAATTCATAACAAACTTAGAGAAAGGAGGAAAAGCAAAAAGCAGAAGCATTAGCAAGACACTACAGCCACTCCCCAGTTGACAGCTGCCTACCAGTTACCACCACTTCCACACTGACATCCATCCACAAGCAACAATTTGAGAGAAGACAGAGAAAGAGGCATGAGTATTCGAAAGCTGCATACAACGGGGTTTAGTTTAGTGTGTTGTTTTTGTTAAGGGCTTTTGCTTTTTTCCTGTTCTTCTGCTTTTCTCTTCAGCATCTGGTATTTTTCACTTAAAAAAATACTTCATTAGATCAAGTGACTCAATCTTTTTATGATTTTTGGCCAAAACTGTCCCCAATAAAGCTACATTACACCTATTTTAAACACACTCATTTTGGAGGAAAGAATTAATGCCCATTAGCTAGGTTGCAAGCTGCCAAGTATTGCTTTTAGCTCTTTGCATAAAATAACACATCCAGTGTAGTTTTCTCTCATTCCAGCATTTTAAAATATTTGCTATTTCTACAAATAAGTAAAGAAGCAGCTGGTAATTATGTGTAATTTTCACTGCCTAGCATTCTCTCCTTTTCTAAAAGATGCATACACTATCCCATTAGAAGCTCTGAATCTCAACATTATTGAGCCAACCCTTGAAGTGAAATCAAAGTCACAGACTTCAGATTCAGTTTGTGCTTGCCCTGAAGCTTTGTTTAGATTCAGCAGCTATATACATCTGAAAGCCTCCTCGCTTCCCACTTAGAAACTAAAAAATTGTGTGCATGTCAAGATGTTTGACCATACAGAGGACCAGGCACAGTCTAAGTATTAAATAGCAGCAGCGTTAGCCTGTCTCTCCTTCTGTGGTAACAGACATTTGCAGGCAGATCATAGTACACTCTCAAGAACTGGAATTCTTGTTCTGACGTTTAAAATGGAGTGATTATGGAACATGTTTTTATTAAAAGATACAAAATTGTATACTGAAGTTATGTTTAAATTACCCATTCAAATCACAAATAAACAAGGATTCAAAAAACATAGAATTAAAGTTACCACCTTAACTTGCCTCCATTATATCTATACACACTACGGCCACACTGACCGACATCACAAAAATAATCACAAATTATTTTCTCACTTGACTTTCACCTTAATAAATTAAATACACACAGGTATATGTATGTTTGCCTTTCTTGCATGTCGGGTATCTGTCTAGGAGACAGTTTCCCTCCTGAGGTACCCCAGTGCCCCAGTGACAAATTCAGCTGTTAACTGTGCAGACACTCAAGCCATGCGATTAAAAGCTCAGTAAAGTTTTATAAAAGTAGCAGATACTTTCATTAAGTCAGGAAAACTGCAATCAACTGACACAACTCTAGTTCCACAAATAAAGCGTTTTGTCAGGACAGAAGCAATGGGTTGTTCACTCCTAAAATCTGATTACCTCAGTGAGGATGAGGTTAAGAATGCTCCTTGTATACCATTTGCATACAAACATTGGTAATTAAATTAGTGATGGAAATCCAAGTTAATCACTTCATTCTTTTCTGTGATACAGTGATCTCATTTACACAGATGAGGCTGAATCTCAAGAGAAAGTTTAAATAAATAAGCGGTAGTGGAACCAAGCACTTGAACCAAGCATTTTCAGGTCTGTCTTATTAACCAAAACACTTCTATTAAATGTGTTGTGCAAGACTGATTCACAAGTGCCTTAGCAGGAAATCGGGGCAGGGGGTGGGGGAAGAAGATCATTAGTATTCTAATTAATGAAAGAATGATGGTTGATAACTATGGACAAGCACATTGACTATAACAGATACATACTAGTGTTGAAAGAAGCAGAATGACTACTTAATGAACACCCTACCAACCCAGCAGTCCAAAGAGGATGAGAAATCAAACCATGTAACAAATTCTGAGTCTCAGAAACTCAGTTCAGAGTTCAGACTGAAGGTACTAAGACAGCAGTAGATATTATTGACAACTAGAAAAACTGCCTTTATTTAAGAGTGGTCAAATTGTCCTTTCCAAACCTACATAAAACATGAGCTCCAAATAGAATTTAACAAACTAATTGCCTAATCTGCAATCACACATGCGATCAATCATGTTTGCAGCCCTGGAACTTTTAATTTGAAATATCAATTGAATCTAATCATGTAACCATTAGTTGTTCCAATATAATCACAGCGAAATTTAGGTTG
>NW_010156580.1:2398-5643 GCF_000695765.1 Mesitornis unicolor
AGGAATGCCTGGAAGTCATTTAGTGTAACCCCAGGACCAGAACAAAGCTAACTTCAAAGATAAATCAAGTTGTCTAGAGCATTAACAGGGATATAGTTATCCAGGACAATTTAGAAATCCTCCATTTTTAAGTCTCATGTCAACGGACTGTTATAAGAAATGTTTAAAGAAGAAAAAGTAACACAATAAATTACTTTGAAGTTATCAGAAAAAAAACAAATTTTGGCTGTCTAGTCAGTAATCTTAGACTTCTACTTAAAAGCCTTCCTGAGATAATCAAATTGACGGCAGTATTTATCATCTCTGATGTGGCTCAAGACACAGTCTTTTCACTGTCCTAATTTCTCAAGTGCACTAAAATTGTGACATGTGGTCAGCTCCAGGGAAGAATTCAGACTCCCTATTCACTGAAGAAACATCTCTAAAGATGGAGAGAAATGAGACTTAATAGAGGATTATTGCTCTCTTGTTTTGGACAGGGCTTCTTTCCAAAAGCATCCTTCCTCTAGAAGGCGGTTTGCAGATGAGGCTGCCTTACTTCCCAGACAAGATGTTTAAGCAGCACACAGAGAACAAAAAGTGAAATGCTTTTCCTTCACTACAACAGACTGAACTGAAAAACTGATCATCTGGCTCCAGGATACAGTGGGAACAGGTCACAGTCAGAAATGGGTGAAAATCCAGACTCCACCAAGCAAGTGGAGCAAATCTCAGGTTTATTCCTTCGTTCACGGTACAAAGGCCAGCAAGCAACCATGCAACCACAATCAAAGGCTTCTGTACGAACTGAAGTTGATCTGAGATGAGCTATCAATTCCTACCACTATGAGAAAACCTGTAAAACTTTTGCAAGACAACAAAGCAGAGGTAACATGCACATGAGTAACAGTCCCACAGCTTCAGATGGAAGTCAGTAAGAACCATGCACGATTTGTATCAGTTGAGTCAGAGGCCCAGTCCCAAAAATTATGCTTGTCCTGATCAGTGTCATCTTTTTTCACTTATAAGTGGTTTTTTTTCACAGAGATATGCAGAGCTCTCAGAGAAGGGATTTTTTTTTCCCCATTACTTTGCCAAAATAGATTACAGGTTTGCACATTACTGAACATTACATAGTAATAGCAGAGGCTGGTGCTAAGGCTTTCGTCAAGAGCTCTTTACACTGATGACTTCTACCTCTGGGAAAGAGGATTGAATTCTCTCATATAAAACATCCCACACAATTGCGAATACGTACATCAACAAGGGAAATTGCAAAATATTATTAGAATGATTGTGTTTTAATAGCTTCTTCACTACATAGAAACAGTATGTATTCTTTTTTCTTTTTTAAAGAATTCTAGGACCCCATTTTATATATATGTGTATATATATGCACACATGCTAATGGTAATACAACAGGTTTTAATATAGTGTCTCATGTTAGCAGATGGCTCTTTTGTGCTGCATTTTATTAGTTTGTTTTGATCAAGTAATATTTGGCTACAGGAACTGCAGCATGTCATTGATTTTATTATATTGGTGAATTATCTCAGAGCCTGGTAATACAAAATGGTTACGCAGTTATTCATTTAATTTATGTTTTGTTCTTATTGAAGAAATCTCTTTGTCGTTCCCACCCTGCCATCAGTCCTCTGCTATCACTCCCTTCTCATCAGTCCCAGCTGACAGCTTTCCCATGTAACATTCTTGCCATCAACTCATTTTCCCCATTTCCTGTCCTTTCGGTGTTCAGAGTGGATCCAGCATCCAGCTCAGCGCACATTTCAGTCCGTGCCCTGGCTCATCTCCCTTCCTCCGGTCAGCACTGGTGACAGACTGCCTGCCAGACACCGGGCTCTAGGACGGCTGCCAGCCTGGCTTTTCTTACGCTCATACGCTCCAGGGCCTCTCCATCTCGCTGTGCAGCATGAAGCTGGTGCACAAACCAAATGCAGAAGGGGAGTGCTGGTGTAAGGCCATCCTTCATTCCTCAGAGGCACCCAGCTCACTAGTAGCTCCTCCATATCGTTTTAACAGCAGCCAAGACCTCAAAGCACAGCTCCCTGGTCTGAGCAAACAAACGCCATTAACCAGAAGCACACAATGCAAGTGTTTTGCACAAAGCAAGCGTGACATATTTACTTCTAAATACAACTTCTCCTAAACACCTTCAACAGTTGCTCCAAAATAATTCTAGTAGCTTAAAAAAAATAAGAAGAAGGGGAAAAAAAAAGTCTACTTTTCAGCCTTATGTAGGTCATCCAGTGTTGGAACTTAAAACTCTCAGATCCACAACACAGTCGATAGGAATGACTGGAGGGGAAGCAGCATGTAGAGAAGCCCATATGGGCAACATATGCTCCACCAGGAAACAACTAACTTTGTGACAGCAGCAGAAATTTCAGGGTAAGAGATGTTTATACGTGGCTCCAAGAACCAAGTGTGGTCTAAAGATGGCAGACAGCATATCCAATTATAAAATATCCCATTAGAATCATCTGTGGGAAGAGAACAGGCACGATTGATCCCCTGCTAGAAAACTAAACAGCTAAATGTGCTGAAACACACAGGCACACTGATTACAGCCAAGGTTTGCTCGCATGAGTTCAGTTTAGAGGCAACGCAGGCCACCATTTTCTGTCTAAAAGACAACATATATTAAAAGAAAAAATAAAATTAAAAGAATGCATAGTACATTTTTAAAATCGTGCCAATTAGCATCAACTTTTGTATTATCGAATACAATGTTAAAGTTTATCCAAGTCCTCTCCAAGAAGGCCAAAAAGCAGAAAAATTTCCAAATAGTTCTCAGTACAGAAAGTGCTCAAAAGCACCAGTCAGGAAAATATCCAGCGAGTAGTAAGCAGTTATAAAGCCTCAAACCATTATCTTAAAGGAAAGTGCTAACTAATTATGTCTTTATCAGCATTTCTTTATATTCTGCTTGCACAAAAGACAAAAGTCATAGTCTGCATTTAAATGCAAATTACTGAAGATAAGCCAAATATTCAGAATTTTTAAGAAAATCCATTTCCTAAAGAAAGAGAACCACCAAGAAAGCCTAAAGTATTAAGAAGCAGATAACAATTTACTTTGTTTTTAAACAAACAGATCTCACTTAATTCTGAATGATGTAGTAGCTCTTGTTCTTGACAAGAACTTGCTATTCCAACTCATCAGTTAATTACACAGCAACTTGCCTGGCAATAAAAGCCCTGTGCCAGAAGTCCACAGCTCAAAGCCTTTCCTGTTACAATTTCCCT
>NW_010156580.1:5674-27913 GCF_000695765.1 Mesitornis unicolor
TCAGGAGCATATGTTATGTTAAGACACAGATTTCCAAGTTTATAAAGTTTTGGGAGAGCTTTCAGGTATTCAAGTAGACAACCTACATCCTAGGAATCTTCTAGGCTCTGTCTTTTAATTTGAACTAGGAGGGTAGGAGGAAAAATGTAAAATCTTAAGGCCAGACTGGGCAAGTGAAGGAACTCATTTAAATTCACAAGTAGAAAGCCCCTGAGCCACTCAAGTAATGAGACAGTCATTAACAGGAAAAGCAGACAGTAACAAGTGTTTAAATTAGTGACTTTAAATAAGTTACTCACTTTTTTAGACTGCAGAAGGATTTTAAATATTTCTATGAGCACTATAAAAAAACCCAACCAACCAAACAACAGTGCAAATGCATTTGCAAAAACGTTGTATGACAAACTAGGAGCATGAAAATAATTCTTAATAACATACTACTTTTTCTCAGTAAATATGAACTAAGCTTCCACAACAAGAAGTCCAAACAACTCTGAAAACCAAAGCCTTCTCACACGTCATGACCGCTCTTTAGAAAATTGTGTCACACAATAGTGATAGCGCAGGCTCCAATGCTCCCCATTTCTCCTTCAAATGCCCAACCCAAAATATACAGCCAGCATCAAAGGTATAATTCATGTAATCTAACTGAGGTGTCTTTGAATATATATTTATGTCCACAATTGAACGATCTGCTTAGGCCCCTTTCAGTCAGTGGAGACAAACAAGCATAGCACAATCTGCTCATCCTAATGCAGATATCTACAGATGAGACAAATTACAGCGCAGAAATGCCTGCTTTTCCTCTGCTTACAACGGAAAGTGACCTGCAGTACGTGCTCAGCCAGACATCTCCACTTGGTGGGACGAATTCCACTTGCTCTGCCATATAGGGTCCAATTCCATCATCCCTGCCATGACTACCAAAACTTAAAAATGAAAAAATAAAACAAAATAAATCCATTATTTTAAAAGTAAATGTAACTCATACATAAAAATCCTTCTCCAGCTCACAAATTGTCAGAAATGTATTAAAAGATATTCACACTTCACTAAAAAAGCCATTAAAAGTGGCCATACTGTAAGTATCAAAGAAAATCCTACCCAAATCCTAAAAAAAGATTTTTCCCTTACACTTATAGAAAGGTCCAGCTGAAATCACTGCATCTAAAAAGGAGTCTGTTATGTCATTTGCATCAGTAAACAATAATGGGAATATGATTCAACTCCTGATTTAGAAAGCCAAATGTTTTCTGGTTAAAATTGATCAACAATTTCACCTTAACATCAAGTTACACTATGTACGTGCACGCTACTCACCTTTTAGCTGTAGGTTACTAGTGCATTTCTACTTACATTTCTTTAGCTTCCTGATGAAGTTTTACCTTGTTTTAGAGATGCAGACTTATCACAGATATTTTTCCGGTCTTGTTTTGTATCTCAAGTGATCATCTACACTAGAAAAATCAAGGTGACTTCTGCAGCAAGAGGAACAATGTAAACTCACATCATGCACTTATGCATTGCACTGCCACAGTTAAAGTCTGAGAATTGCCGACTATTAAACATTCTCCAGCAGTGGCTTTTCCTGGAAGGCACCGAGTCCTGTGCTTCTACAACACACAAAGTTTTGAAGTCCCCTTCATTAGACATACAAGTATAGGAACTGCAATTTTAACTTACTAAAAGATTTTGGCATTTGTAGGATTAGGAGTTTTATTCTGTTTATTTGGTTTGGTATGCAAACCCAAATTGTAAGGACTCAACAGTATGAATGACGTTACAATTCATTCTTGGGATTTTTGTTGTTTCAGAACATGATCTCTCAGTGCTAACAAGTGAGCTATTAAGAAACACCAAAGTGAGTTCACAGCAGAATTACTTGTCCTTCAGTATAGCTTTTCCTTCAAGCTATATTGTATATATAAGCTATATTGTATATATATATTAGTAGTAGTCTCAAAGTCAACTGGACTACTCAGAGAGCAGTGTCAAACAGTAACACCATTCCTTGTAAACTTTTCAGCCTGCTTTTAATCAAAGGAGTGTTCCTTTCTGCAGAAAAGTACAAGAATGCATGTACATGTGAACAGAATCAGGCTCACATGCAAACTTTTCTGTGTGCTTGAATACCAGACTACTGGATACTCCTAGCTGGCTTTCTCTGCTATTTTGAACAATTTAAAATGAGTCTTGAAATGCAGAAATAGAACTTAGTTGCCAATGTACCCCCTGACAGATGTAGGCTGTAGGACTTCATGTTGGCTGCGTCCTTGTACAAGTAACAGTGAGATCAGCTCTCCAGGCGCTGGCAGGAGCTCCATCCTTCCCAGATTCTCACACGTCTCAAGTGCTGAGCACTCCCCTGCCTGCTACAGCCCCTATAGCCAGCTTCCTCCACACCAGCTTTACTTGTCTGTTAGTTCTCAATGCCAGCCCAAAACTAAGCACTCCCTCAAGTGCATCAGTCAGGAGAAGAAAAAACAGAAAAATCAAGAATTTTCACTGTGCAATAAAGCACCAACAACCCTCAGCTTTTGCAAAGAGGCTCGGTCCCCTGTTCTTTCTTCCCTGACATTAAAAGCTAAAGGGATGAAAGTCAATCTCTTATCTCCAATAGCTGTACAGGGTCACCTTTAGAGACCGGGTGCTGCAACGCAGCTCTCATTTCCCCTTCTGGACAGAGTGGACAGAAAACTTTACGATCACATTTTCTTTGACTCCTTCAAGTAATAGGCAAAACCTTAAAAAAAAAAAAAGTAGTCTGCCAAGACACCCCCAACTAAAACAGCTCTCTCATGTACTAGCCTCAAAATTACATTGAGTTCAGGTACAAGTACTTGTGGCACAGATACAGCAAAATAAAAAATCCTACCAATGCCACTGGCGTGAAAAAGGAGCGATGCCTGCTTTGGTCCTCTGAGGGTCTAGCCTCATGCATACAGAGGCCAAGTTCAACTTGCATTCCCTCTCTCTTTTTAATATTAAAGACGGAATCACAAAGAACAGCAATAATTGTCTGGAAGCAATAACATTTAATACAAGGCGGTTTAAGTGACTGTATTTATCAGAAAAACTCCCCACTACCTCCCAAGCTTTTATCGGTAGAGAATAAAAATGAAATCTCTGTAAAGCCTACTGTTTTTTCCTCCTACATTATTTATACCAAATGCTTTGTTTTAAATAAAAAAAAACAAAGGAGCAATATGACAACAGACCGTGCAGTTCTTGATTGAACACTGCCCCTTCTCTAGCTGCCACGGCAGATAAATAAAAAGAGCATAATATCCAGTCAACCTAGACCTGAAATGAACAAACAATAATTACATCTCTTCAGAGAAGAAAAGAAGGAAGATGGATTTAAATGTTATCAGAAGAAAGTAATCAAGATTATTATTCTACCAGAAAATGTCTCAAATGCATAGAGAACAACAAAAGCCACAAATAAATAAGCACTCACTGTGTTGTGTAAATGGACAGTTCACTGTTTAATAAACCTGACTCTTCTTATGCATGATTAAATATACTTATATAGATGTTTTACTATAAGCAAGACTGACAACACTATATTGGAAACCCCCTTAATTGGATCACACAGCAAAAATTTCAAATAAATTTTTAGCCTGCAGCTTTGTATATCTCTGCCTGCAGAGATCCCGCCTCAACCAAGTCAATTCAGCAATGACCAGAGAGGAGGCCCAGGCAAAGCCCACTGCTACCAGCACAGGTGCATTTCTTGGAAAAGCCACAATACCTCTGTACGCCGAGAGAGAACTTTACAGCATGATGCTAGAAGGTTCCCTGTATCCAGAAAAGGTACTTTTCAATCTACATAAAAACAATCTCTGGTTTTAGACAACCTGTTGTACTGGGTGCAGGTGCCCACGTGTTGGTAATAGGGAGGCTGCAGGGCAGCCCTATGAGGATAGGCCGGGGCTGCCCCATGCCGGACACAGCCGGTTCCAGCCAGCTCCAACCGACCCCACGACAGGGCATGGCTGAGCCCTGCAATCAAGGTTGTGGTGCCTTCAGAAAAAGATAGTTAAGAAAGGGCAAAATCATAGAATCATCATAGAATTATAGAATCATTAAGGTTTGAAGAGACATTTAAGATCATCAAGTCCAACCATTAATGCTGCATGGCAGTGAGGAGTGAAGAAAAAAGTGTGAGAAACAGCCCCATGACACCAAGGGGAGAGAAGGAGGATGAGTGGAGGTGCTCCAGGCGCCAGAGCAGAGAATCCCCTGCAGCCCATGGAGAGACCGTGGTGGAGCAGGCTGCCCCCTGCAGCCCATGGGGACCACACTGCAGCAGTGGCATTTCCCGAAGAACTGCAGCCCCTGGGAAGGACCCACACTGGAGCAGCAGAAAAGTGTGAGAAGGAAGGAGCGGCAGAGAAGGGCTGTTCTGGACTGACCACAACCCCCCATTCCCCTTCCCACTGCACCACTCAGGCTGGGGGGGGGGAGAGAAATGAGTTGGGAATAAAGGAGTGATAATGAACCTGGGAAAAAGATGAGGTGGTATGGAGGAGGAAGGCATTTCAGGTTTCATCTCAGTTTCTCACCTTCTAACTCTATTCTGATTGACAATAAATTAAATTAATTTTCCTGAAGTCAGGTCTGTTTTGCCTGTGACAGTAACTGGTAAGCGATCTCCCTGTCTATCTTGACACACAAGATTTCCCATCTTATTTTCTCCCTGTCCTATTAAGGAGGGGGAGTGAGAAAGCAGATGGGTGGGTGTTTTGCAGCCGGCCAAGGTTAACCCAGCACAACTATAAAACTCTTGTTTCTGTCTCCTCAATCAAGTCTTTGGCAGTTGTGTACCCTGAAAAACTTCCAGAAGCTTGAGCTTCCCTCTGCACTCAAAACTGGAAGTGCTGGCCAGCCCTGTGACGCAGTCAACGAGCTAAAACAAGTTATAAGGAAAAACTCCAAACAGCAATGCTGCTTTTGCCACTCTTTTTTTTCCTGCTCTCAAATCAATGAGACCACTCTCCTCCACTCAATGTATCCTTGACACTAGGTACTCACAGATGGTAAAATAGAAGGTGAATGAAGAAAGGGAAGAGAGAGGATGGTGGAGGTCAGGAGATGACAACTGGGGCAAATGCAACTAAAGGTGGGGCAGGACACCTGGAGGTAGCACAGGGAGGTTTAAAAAGGGCAAGGCAAGGAGACAAGACTGACACGAGAACTCCATTACAGCATGATTCTTACCAGGAAACCAGTTAATCTAGAAAATCAGCAAGAACTGGGCCCAAAAAACCCCACAAGTCAATTTGGTGAAGTAAGAGGGCTGCTGTCTGCATGATGCCTGCCCTACAGTGTATACTACAGCATGTGCAGAAAAAGCAGCAAGCACTGACAGAAGGGAAAGGTTGTACACCATGGCTAAACCAAAGCCAAAACCCAGCCCATGCTCACTGCTGGCAAATTTGCTCCTCCCCAGCCATGTGAGTAGTGATGATGCTTTCGCAGTACATTTATTACTGCTGTGTCCCCTCTGATGGCGAATGACCAGGACAGATGGCAGATGGCTCTCCATCAGGCACCCCAGGGGCAGAAAGAGGGGCCTGGCACATGCCAGGACAGCTTTACAGCACCACAGCTTGGCTGCTGCATGAGGCTTCCATTCCAACTCCCCTGCCATGGGCAGGGACACCTCCCACCAGACCAGGTTGCCCAAAGCCCTGTCCAACCTGGCCTTGACCACTTCCAGGGAGGGGACATCCACACCTTCTCCAAGCAACCTGTTCAGTGTCTCACCACCCTCACAGTAAAGAATTTCTTCCTAATATCTAGTCTAAATCTACCCTCTTCCAGTTTAAAACCATTCCTATTGCTACCTGCCCTTGTAAAAAGTTCGTCCCCAGCTTTGACGGAAAGCATGGGGGGCTCCAGCAGCATCGGTGCACCAGTGTGGTGAGGGAACTGCAGGGTTTGATGGACAGCCAGCCCAAGGTTCAGCCTGGAAACAATGATCCAGGAAAAGAAAGACAGACAGAAAGACTGGCAGAAAGAAAGTTAAAATGTGCTCAAAGGGTAAATTTCCCCAGCAGGGTAATTGGGAGAACCAAACCCACACCTACAAATCTTTAAGAGTACTTCACCACTTCCCAGCATAAAAAAACCCTACAACCAAACTACCAAGATAAGTGGAAATTGTCACTGCAGTTGCATTGAATCAGGACACAGAGAAATATCAATAATCTGAAGGAAATAGACTCAAGATCAATTATAATGAATGCAAAGTTACACCAGGTTTGAAATGTCTCCCTTTGGCACCTGTAGTTCTGCATTAATTAATATTAAATCTTTCTCAGTACATTACAACAGTTACTTTACAAAAGTCTTAAACTGCTTATCATAAATTGTGCAATTCAGTAAACACAATGGGAAATGTCACTTCATTGAATGTTATTTGTTTAAAAATAATCCTCGATAGCCTCTAATAATTCAAATAAATATTATGATAATGCAAAAGTATGTATGCAACTCATTCTATGAATTATGTTGGACTTTTTGACGAAACATCAAATGCAAGTTTATTCTTTAGTTTTCGCTTGCTCCCATTTCTCCTCTAAAGCTTTCAGATTCCATGGAAATGTATTGACAAAGGACATTTGGTAGGTGACCTTTGAGTTTTCAAGTTACTTGATTATTCATCACTCTGAGTGACATTATATACTAACCACTACTTACATTAGGCATTTGAGCAGCTATGTATTTTTCAGAAACAGCATCTTTCTCACCCCTAGCATTTTTTCTTTTCTTCAAATGGAGTCCTCTACAGATAAAGAACTACTTAGGGGGGGGAAAAAAAAAACCAAACACAAAAAAGTCCCATCAAAAAACCCACAAAAAAACAACCAACACACACACACACAAACCCTAAAACTAAAACACACAGTAAACTGATTGCACAAAAACTGCCTGACAGCATAATTGCTGTGTTATCCATGCTAAAAGACTGCAATACCAGAAAGTTTCAGCTTCTTAATATCTTTTTTAAAGGGGCTTACTGTGCTCTCAAAGTAATTTATTTTGCCCTGTAGTCACGCAAAGGAAAAAGAGAGGTCATGATGGTATGAAAAAGAGGAAAATGCACAGAACACAGATGTAAGCTTAGCAGCACCTTCTGTGATTCACTGCAGCACACTTGCGACAAGGTTTCTGGCCTTTGAACAGGTACCTGTAAGTTTTTCCCTTCTAACCTGTGGCTCATACAAGTCTCCTCCTGCACTCAGTTCACATTTCCAGCCTTTCAGCTTCACACTACTCTGGGTTGAGTGAAGACCACAAAAATTGTACATCAGGTTTCCCAAAACCACAGCTCAGACCACTAGCCACACCCTTCCTAACTTCTAACACAGTTCAGAAACTCATAGGACTTGTCCATGTTTGTCAGCAACGTCATCTTCTCAGGTACAAACCCTTCATAAAGCTTCTCATCTGCTTTTTCACTCATGTTCAAGTCTGATGTGAGTCTGGACTCCAATAAATATTCATTTAGCTGTTACGGTGCCAATTTGTTCTTAGTTTTAAGTCACACGTGGGCTTTCTACACTATCTGAAGTGCTGCAGACCACTGAATTATAAGAATTATTTGAAAGACTACAACTCCACAATACTTTTGTTTACCCCTCTGAAACAGCTTATTCTTTTCCATCCCTCACCTAAGTGAGCTCTTCGACAGCAAAGAGCTTGTACAGCAGGCTACCAGGCAGCACATCACAAGCATCCCTATCCTTGAGAGACAAGTAGCAACGTTGATGGGAGAGCTCTTACGAATTCCTGAGTGCAAGATCTTAGAAGGATGTTACACTCAAACACAAGATTTTCAGCAAACGGAAAGAGAAATCAATAGAAATGCTACATTATGCCCATGGTGTGCTTGTTCCCACTTTATAAGAGTCTCCTCTAAGTAACTGCATCCCTGTGCTGAAGGCAGACCGTTGTTACGAGCCCAAGTTCAAGTGAACAGAGCTATAATTCAGTCCCCCCATCAGTGAAGACCAATTTCACATCTGTAAGAAATGGGAGGCAGTTCCAATCCCAGAGCACCATGCATGCTCTGGCAGGGTCACTGCCTTAACTTCTGCAATCCATACACCAGCAAAACAAAGCCAACAAATACTCAAAAAAAAAAAAAACAACCAAAGAGAGAGAGATATTAAACCTAGCGCCAAAATGACTTTTCCCCATAGTCAAGGCAATTTAGAAAAGATTACTAAACAAAACATTTTTTCCCCAAAGATCTGTGAATAATGTTAGGATTCTGTTTTAATTTTTAAACAAAAAGCCATAAGAAGATCTATGACTATGGCTTAAGGCTTCACAAACGTAGGCATTTAAGTTTTTACTTTTCTGCTCTATTTTAGAGAAAAACATTTTAAACTATGGCTCCAAAATAAGGTCAAACAGACCAACTTGCAACAATACTGGTATGTAGTAAAGAGAGAAAAATACAACAATTTAGAAAAATGGAAAAAAAAGTCATGTGATTTAAATTACAAAAGCTACATGACCTCAGCTTCACTTTGACTCTGCAACAGAAGACAGCCTTCTGTGAACACAGGAATAAGTAAGTCAAGAACTCAGTACAAAAACTTTCCAAAGCTTTTCTGACCAGAAATTCCAGCAGAACGGTGTATACCATTACAGTGTCCCATGGGTGATACAAGTGAACACATCTCCCAGAGAAGAGGAATAAAAGAATTGTGAGCTTCACAGCAGCACAAAGATAACAGACCAAAATTGGTCATGGAGAGAATCATGTACTGCAAGGTAATGTGGCTTTTATGAAGTATTGACTACTAAAACGTTGGGATTATATTCCATCATCTTTTGGGTCTTGCAGAGTATGCTCCCATTTTCCAAAGGCAGCACATTACTTAACTTTGTATCTTGGTTTTAATATTTTTTAGTTACTTCATGTGAACCTTCAGCTACACTCATTAAATAATTCAAGTTTACAGATGTCTCTCTCATAACATTTCAAAACTCCTTGGTAATCCAACCTGGCTTTACAAGCTAGCCAGTTGAAAAGAGGAAAAAAAAAAAAAAGAAACTATTAAGTTTTTAATGACAATTCTGCTAAACCATGACTGCAATACAGAAATCCCACCTTGCGATCTTTCCTGATATTAGAATTAAATACAATTTGCACATCTGTTTCTTTGAACAAAACATTGATTCCCCAAGGTATCGCCTCTGATCTGTAAGAAGTCGAAGC
Source organism: Mesitornis unicolor (assembly GCF_000695765.1). Taxonomy (NCBI): domain Eukaryota; kingdom Metazoa; phylum Chordata; class Aves; order Mesitornithiformes; family Mesitornithidae; genus Mesitornis; species Mesitornis unicolor. The sequence goes on from NW_010156580.1 coordinate 14,916, forward strand.
TTGCAGGGAAGCAAAGCATTCTCATAAAGGCATTATGTCTTCCTTTGAAATAAAACTTCAAACTTGCAAGTTTAATTTTCAAAAGCTCACATCCCAAGAAAGTTTGCTTTTCAAAACTGCAGAAAAGAGGTAGAGCTTCTGCTCTTATGTTAAAGGCAAACATACGAAAGCACGTTGCGAAGCATTAGGAGCTGGAGCATGAAGGAAGCTACCTTGAAAGGATTTTCTCTCAGGAGAATGACTGAAAATAAGATTAATACTCTTGAGAAAGCTGAAAGCAAACAAATCTTACAAAGAATGAGATTCTGTTTTTCAAGGGGATGAGTTAGCATAGGCAGAACAAGCAGTATCATCTCTTAAAAACCTGACTTTATGAAGTTAAGAACCAGACAAACACCTACTGCCAAAGCTAAACCAGCAGCACTGTGGTAGCCACTTCTCTATAAGAGAATATTTTAGGGGGAATTATCTTTTCTAGGACCACTCAGTCCAGCAGGAGAAAAAAAGGAAGGGAAATTCACCATGAGAGATTACTTCAAAACAGTGTTTCTAAAGCTCTAAAAACAGGAACTGGCAACCAACACTGAACAAGCAAACAACTAAAAAAATAGCCAAACAAAACATCACACCAAAAAAAGCCAAAAGCAATAAGCTAATTGCTATGGAATAAGGCCCTTTTTCAGGGAGAAATAATTGTAAAACAAATGTTTCTTAAAAACTGTAAATGCATTTTGCTAAATAAAGTTCAATATAATTTGATAACATGAAAAACAAAAACGCTCTTTTCAAATATAATACAGCAAGTTGCAAAGGATGTATAAGAGATCCAGAGAGGAAAAAAAAACTAACTGGGACAGATAATTATCAACATTAAACGCTAAACAAGCTACAAAAAATAGTCATACTTCTTAATCAAATAAATGTATTCTCTATCTTACTGTATCTATTATAGAAAAGGGTGCATAGCCGACTGACAGAACACTCATCTTTATTAGTCAAGTGTACTGCAATGAAATTGTCTGGACTTCAGATAGCACAGTATAGCATGGTATGACTTCCATCTTAAGGCCTAACCGGATTTCATGACCCTGGAGCATTCCAACTCACCAGCTGAGAGGTGCTTGCCTACAGCAGTGCACTACATCAACACTGATATACACACAGAAACGAAGGTTCAAGGTGACAGAGAAATTAATCTTTACAGAGTTCTTGAACTCCCATTAGATCAGAAACTCTTAATCCCCATCACCTGGCCAAAATTAAATGGGGGAGCTTCATCCTGGTGGTCCCACCAGCCAGAGACCTACACAGCTATGTCCCACCTACACTGCCTGCTGCTGGAGAATTCAGCATGGGAAGTTCTTCTCTGGACATAAACATTTTTTTTTTCCCCCATGAGAGTGGTCAAACACCAGACCAGATGTTCAGAGAGGTCACAGTCTTCATCCTTGAAGGGTTCAAGCTCCTCTGGACTCTCAGGGGAAATCTTACCCATGAAGTCAACAGAGCCAAGCGAGTAAGTCACCTCACTCTACAGCAGACACCTTATAAATGGCCCAAATGAGCCGATGACGTAACGAATGAACTGAGGCACGCTGACCTCCGCTGACCAGATCACCACAATCTGAATGAGAGTCCAGACAAGTGTGTCTGAAATTACAGATCTTACTGAAGCTCCCCCTTCCCAAGCTTTTCTTCTTGCATGAGCAAACAGAGCTCTCCAGTTAAATAAAAACATTAAAACTAGGTAACTTATTTCTGAATCACTGGTTACATCCATGACAATATCTGCCACTTCAACATTACAGGACTTGAAAAGTAATAAAGCCTTTTCATGTATCAAGTGAGGGAAAGAATCCTACTGCATGGACGATCTTGTTCCCTTCTTTTATTTTTAAAATATATGAAGGGTAGTTGCAGTGCATGGTGGCATAAGGAACACAGAATCATTCATAGCATGAAGGACACAGATATTGTACAGTCACTAGAAAGGATGAAACAAAACTTTTTATCTCTCAGTTTCCATCTTGATGCAGCATCACAGGTTACAAGATACTCTGAAATTGGAGCATTTTATTGCTCCAAAATACCAGATGTTTCATGACAAGACAGCAGCATGCTCACAACGTCCACAATAATCTACAACTTGCAGAAAACCTGCACTTAAGGGGAGTAATACTTAAGGACCAATGCCTCTCTTACTTTAGAAAATATATTCTGTATAAGGAAAAAATCAGTTTCTCATAACAGAGAAACTGCTACTGTCTCTCATAACAGTATTTCATGAATTATTTAATCATAAACAGTAACAAACAGAAAAATAAGGAAAAGAAACCAAGATTCTGTGAGACTTCTGTAAACATCACTTCATCTTTTGACAAGAGAATTTTTCTCCAGTATTTGATCTCCGTTCCTGCTAACTTTCAGAGCTACAGAAATAATGCATATCCAGCCTAAATTCCCCAACCTCTAACAACCAGATGCAGGACTTTCAAGGCACATTTAGCCACAGCGTATTGCTCCTACGAACAACTACAACAGAACCTAAAAACAAACAAAAAAATTAAAATCAATGTTGCTTATATACAGTGAGGTCCCAGAATCGCATGTTAAAAAATAAATTCACGCTGCCCATGAGCCACCTGGTTTAAAGCCAAGTCTTTTTCTCCTCCACCCAGAAATCTTGTATAAACAGAAGAATAGTACATTACTGTTCTTTCAAGAGGAACACACCTAGCAAAAATCAACAATTCCCTCTAAGCCAGCCTCATGAACACATTATATGAGGATAAATTTGCAGCCTGTCCATTTCTGACAGCAGTCAGCAATAACACCTATTTCTGGCCAGGAGAATGAAACAAATAATTTTTAAAAAGAGATCTTTCAGAATCTGGTCATGGACTGGTATTGCCACACACCTAATTTTCAGTGCAGTATTTCACATTCACAGTGGTATGGGCTCAGGCAAACACCACTGAAGTCCTTTCATTACTTCCAGGTTATCCCTGGCCAATTAGCAACTGCTCTGCTGCACAGGCATTTTAAAGTCAAATAATGACAGACTTGTCTCAGACAACTAATGTCCAGTACCAGTGTTTAGATTATCCAAGTATTTCAGATGCTTGTCCCTGCTCTAATACTGCTTTTTATTTTCACAGTTGTACAGTAGGCTCTTGCCTACCAACACTTTTATAATTCCTATTAATTTGACTATATTAGGATCCCCAAAGCAGAAGAGAAAAAAAAATTTAAAAAGAACAAGTTTTGATGTTGGGTTTTTTTAATTGTGTCTGACTTCAGAGGCTCTGTTGTCAAAACAGGTAAAACCAATTAAATTAATTTTTTAAAAAATATACATTTCTAGAAAACATTATACTATTCAAACTAAAATTATACAAAGTTCTGAACAATTATGCCAAAAAACTATCTGACAATTTTCCTTTGCTAACCCTTCTGCAGTTTTCTCCTAAGTTGTGCCCCTCACTACAAGAAAGACATTGAGGTGCTGGAGCACATCCAAAGAGAGGCAACAAAGCTGGTGAGGGGTCTGGAGCACAAGTCTTATGAGGAGTGGCTGAGGGAACTGGGGCTGTTTGGCCTGGGGAAAGGGAAGCTCAGAGGAGACCTCATCACTCTCTACAACTTCCTGACAGGAGGCTGAAGCAAGATGGGTATTGGTCTCTTCCCTCAAGTAACGAGTGATGAGACAAGAGGAAATGGCCTCAAGTTGCGCCAGGGGAGGTTTAGATTGGATATTAGGGAAAAAAAATTCACCAAAAGTACTGTCCAGCACTGAAACACCTGTTCAGGTAAATGGTGAAGTTACTGTCCCTGAAGATATTTAAAGGATGTGTAGATGTGGCACTTAGGGACATGGTTTGGCTGTGGAGTTGGCAGTGCTAGGTTAATGGTTGGACTCGATAATCTTACAGGTCTCCTCCAACCCAAGTCATTCTGTGACTCTGAGTCAAAACATTCAAGCACGAGCTGCTATCAGTAAGGGAAACCCCAGATTGCCTCCCCCTGAACAAATTATTTGCCCTTTCATTTGCCTGTCCTTATGCCATGTATTGATTCATCTGCCAATACTTAGCCTGCTCCCCATTCAGTCACCCCAAATGGGAGATCTGCAGGCTCTGCTTCCACACTTGGAGCTTTCCCCCAAGCCGCCCACTGGAGTGGGACAGAAGAGCTGTAACCTTCCACCTCAAGAAGCTTTTTGCCTGCAGAGCATCAGACCAGCAGTTTCACCAGCTGTCAAAGGATAACTGAATCTCTAGACAAAACTGAGGCACCTCTAACCTCTTCCCTTTCCTGAGGACATTATTCTCTCCTGCAATGTCAGTTAAGAAAGTGTATTCTATACATCTTCCTGAAAATAGAGACAACTGATGTATCATAATTGTATCATAATCATGCCTCCAAAATTTCTCACTCTGATTAGTATTAGGGACTGTGCAGAAACTCACATGCCAGCCACTTTACAGTTTCTGCCTGTTTTCCTCTACAAATGTAGATCATAGTTACCTTTTACAGAATCTCACAGTACTGCTTAAACTTCAAGATTTGTTTACTTCTTTCAATCATGACACTAAAGAGGTCAAAAGTATATCCACCCTCTTTCAGGTTAAGCCAGTTTAGCCCAGTATTCTACCTGTGACAAAGAAATGCATCAGGCTCTCTAGAAAAAGACACAAGATCCTCAGGATAGACTGGAGGCAATTTACCTTGAATAAAAAATTCACCCTATAATAAACAGAGATAAGCTTAAACCTTGAGCCATAAAGTTCAAGGGCTTTAAAATATATTTTGATAGAAATTCAAAATGAGGACAGTGTAGTCTTGAATCTTAAACTTTTCTGAAGGTAGGAAGAAGTTTAGAAAAAAATATTAATTCCTTTAGTCTTAAATTTCACTCTCTCATATTCTTGTCCTACAGCATTGCTCAGAGCAACAGGCAGTAAAGATCCTCCCAGCACCTCCAGAGCAAGCAGAGGGCTTCTGTCCACATAATAACATGTTTTATGGTGCATTGCTGACAACAAACTGCATGTGTAAAAAGCGTTTAATATTTGTCAGTCAAAGGAACAAAGCTCAGAAAGTGTCTCATATACCAATCCTGCTGCAAAAGTATTAATGAATAAATGAAAATACCATGAGATAAGAGTGATAAGAGATAGTATTCTCCTCTTGAAGGATTTGTTTAGTTCAGGGTTTTGTTTTTAAAGGCAAGTTACCCAGAGTTTTAGTCACCAACTACAGCAAGTTACATGCTGCCAGATTTGCTATTCTTCAATGACAGTAAGCACAGCTGAGAAGACTCCCTTCTGGAAACTAATTATCAAAATGATAATATTCGGATTACATTATCTCAATTATTTCATTAAAAATCAGGAGTGAAGATGGGACCTGCACTGCTGTAATGCATATAATGAAACATCAGCAGCTGCAGCCCATGATCTCACTGAGTTTCAAGACAGCTGTGGTACAGAAAAGGAAGACTAGGGACACACAAATCTTTAGCATAAGTGCTCCCCACTTCCATCAGTAGGTGTTTAAAATCCCACTTCCAGGGAGAAGCAAACCAGTGAAATAAATGGGACTGTGGAAATATCTCATTCTAGAAACAAACTCAGAAATGTAGACCTAACATCTGACTAGAAACAGTGAAAAACTAGCAGGTTTTGACTATCATAATAGTCCATGCTCTTACTTGCCTGTTTTAATACAAAGGCTTGCTCCATAGCCATAACATGTTACATCCCCCTGAACAGCTAAGAGGAGCTGACATTTGACTTTTGCACAGTGATAAAGACAGGAACCCGGGGTGGGGGGACACACACGATGCTATTTAGCCATTTTTCAGATCTCTGTAGATTAGGAAAAATTGTACAGTTATATTGTATTTTTAATTCTGTGCCAGTTATTATTTAATTACTTGATTTCTGTTTAAAGGAAATGGCCACGAAAATTTTCTCTCTCTGCCCGATGCCGGCAAACCTATTCAAGAATGAGGTATTTCAAACAGAATGTTAAAGTTTACCAGCTTTCCCCCCCCCCCGCCCCTGCCTTACCTTATCATTGCAGAGTGGTATGATTTTTCTCAAAGTCTACCACTTAAAAAGCTTAAGGAACAATTTCAAAAATGTTTATTTCAAAGTGTTGCATAATGTCATTATTAGCATTTTATTTCAAATTGTGACTCATGGATATTCATTCTGAAAAGCTATAAAATAAAAGGACTAGGAAGCATGCAGTGAGCGACCAGGGCAATAATGAAAACAAGAAGGGAAATCAATAAAGAGAAAAAGAACTAGAGCAATGAGACCTGGACCATATCACAGACCATAATTCACTGGTGACTAACCTAGACTGAATGCTAACGACTGAATGCCAGCAGGAACACATTTGATCAAAACCTATCTGACACAGCTCAGAGCTCAAAAGGCAAATCAAGTAGGTCTCTCTGAAGCTAATGTAATTAGAGCTTAGCGGTGTGACCATTTTTTGTTCCCTTCTTAAAGGGAAAAAGGAAAAAAAGAAAAGAAGAAAACAGTCTTAAAGCTATTACTCTCAGTAAATGCTTAGTTACAACTTCACAATATATTCACAGAGCATCTGCTTGTGCAAAATCCCACTGAAATGAAAAAGTTCACTTGCTCGCATTCCCTAAGGGCCAGGATCTGAGCAGGGCACTGCAGGGTATGTGAATGGGAATACGTTAAGCAATTCTAGGACAGCACACATATTTAATAACATGAAGGCAGATGAGATAACATCAGATGTTTGAAGGAAACAATGAAAGGAAGTCAGCTGAAAGCCTTCCAGACTTCCCCACTGAAAACAACTGTGCTCAAAGACAAGCCTAACAAAAACGGGCCAACAGGGGAATTAGTAGAGTAGAACGAAAGCTGCAAAATCCTGACCCAAGGGAGAATAAAGACAGTTTCAAAGACACACCACTACAGACAGGTCTGCGTCTAGTTCAGTTCCTCCAGCAGTTCCTCCAGTGACGGGGAGTGCTACCAAGGTGTCCAGAGAAAGAAACTGGCATGTCACCTTGGCACCACAAAGCAAGGACATAAAGGTACAGGCACCAAGGACAAACTGGTGGGTTAATGCGCTTCACTGCCTAGTGAACATGCCTCGTTCATCTCCAGTCTATGGCCAAGAAAGCAACCAACCACTTTCCCTCTTGGGTGTGTGAGTGACAGTGTCTATCCTTCTACCGTATTTAAACATGGGGGAAGCCACAGCTTTCTCCTCCAAACAGCTTAGGACCCATTTTAATCCAGTGAGAACCCATTGATTGGCAACAGTTTACATTCAGGGTTTATTTTCCATCCTCAGTTATTTTATTTAAGTTCACACAGAAGAAGAAACACTACCTTATCTTGAAATAATCTCACCACTAAGTTTTTTGGAGTGGTTTTTGTATTGGGTTTTCTGTGAGAGGTTTTTGGTTGTGTCTTTGGTAATGGGGGAAGGGCTATGGAGAGGGCCCTTTAAGAAGCTACCTGAAAAGCTCCCCCTTTGCCTTTGTCAGACCCACCTCTGACCAGGGCCAAGCCAATCAGTGCCCCTGCGAATTCATGTATTTACGGGGGGTGCAGGGCGTGCCTCGCTCTTCCTCTGGCACCGGCCCTGACCAGCACAGCCCCAGGTGTGGGTGGCGCGGCTCCGGCCTTGCCCGGCTGGGCTTGGCCGGCCCCGACCGCAACTTAAGCTTAAGCCCTGCTGCACCTCATCCTGAAAAATAGAAGGAGAGAGCCGGGATCTTCATAACCATCGGAGGAGACCTGCAGTGGCGAAAGCAGTGGGGCCTGAGGAGAAAAACTTTGAAGAACACCAAGGTCGGTTTGAAGGAAAGAAAGGAGAGGGAGGAGGAGGAGGACGCAGAACCCAGGTTTCCCCTTTGCAACCCGTGGTGAGAGCCGGGTCAACTGGTCATGTGCAAGGGAACTGTGACCATGGGCAGACCCAGATTGGACTTTTGAGGACTTTTTCCCCTATGGAAGGGGGGCCACGTGGAAGCAGAGAGAGAGAGAGAGAGGCTGGGTGGAGTTTTTTCTACTCCTGAGAAGCACATGTGAAAACCCCCACTCTCATCCCCCTGCGCCTCAAGGCAAAGGGAGAGGGGGAAGGTGAAGAAACCGGGAACAAAAGCTGAGCCCGGGAAGAAGGGAGGGGTGGGGGGAAGGTGTTTTGATTTTAAGATCTGGTTGTATCTCATCTCCCATTGTTCTACTCTGATGTTGGTGACAAATTAAAATTGTCTTGTTTTTTTATTCCTTATGATGAGTCTGTCTTTTGCCTGTGAGCTGTTTTAAGTGGTGAGAAGCCCTCCCAGTCCTTATTTTGACTAGCCCTTTTCTGGGGCATCGTGGTGCTCAGTTATGCACTGGGCCTAAACCACGACAGTTTTACAAGAAGTTTAGGAGACAGCTGAACTGTAGATTTCTGCTTGTGAATGGAGTGGTAAGCGGTAGGAAGAAAACACAGTGTCTCCAAATGTCTTTAAAACTCTGATGAGTTAACTCGAGTGAGGTACCCAGTCAACCCATCAGTGTCTGAAGTGACACCAAAGCTTGTTCAAACTAGTAGGATTGCATTTTTTTCCTTCCCAAAACACTGCATAATCTAGAGGTTGGGGTTTTCTTTGTTGTTTTTATAATATGCACTCGCTTTAAGGGGAATTTTTCTACCAGTAAAATTTCAGTTTTGGAAAAAAGAAATTGGACTAGTCTTGTCACATAAAATTATCAAGTACCCTTCCTTCTCAGATCACCAGGAGGGGCTGAGCAATGGATCTTTACATGCTCAGCACAGGCCTTTCTTGTTAAAGTCAGGAGTAAATTCCTATATTTTATCCTACTAAAGCTACCAAAGAAGATTTCAGTACACAGTGCGTTGGCAATTTATGCATCTAACCAAAAGCAACAGAACACAATTCCTGATCTCCATCTCTTCTACTGTCACAGGAAAAAAAATGGCACTGTGATAAGGAACATGCAAGAGAAACAGAGCTGACACTTTTGCATAGCTATTTCATAGTGAATTTGAGGAGGGTGAAAGGCACTGTCTGCTATGCTGGAAAAGCAATTTCTTTTCCAAACTTCAGATTAAAATAAATTTTCAATATTTCTATTATTTGCAAAGTGACAGTAGATGACCAATACTTACCTATCCTTCATGTTTTGCACAGAGGGCACAACAATGAAGGACTGAAGCACACCAAGATCAGAGCTTTCAGAGGGAGAGAGCAAGCTCATTCCTTCCTCCACCTCCCAGTTCTGCACTCTTACCGAGACTATCCAGTTAAATTGACAGGATGCCTCTTTTCCCCTTTCTAAACCTTTTCTTCCCTGTAGTGCAAAGAACCTGACAACACAATCTTGAACCAAAAGAAAAGACACACACGTTGTTCTGTGATATCCAGTATAGTTGAGGAGCATGAGAGGCAGAAAAGAGTTGTGGTGAATAAGTTTTGCTTAACTTTGTGCAAGAAAACCTTACAGGAACAAGAACCAGAGTTTCAAAGTGATTCACTTGGTCCCTAGCACAAGTGCAAGCACTGATCCCAAGAAGCACAGAAATAATGACTGACCTACAGAGCAATTCACAGCATGCTCTTTGTACCAGCTTTTAAAAAAATTATAATTACTTAGAAGTGCCGAGTAGGAGTAAGGTAGACAGGCCAGTGCTTCTTGCAACTTTCCAGTGTTGGGAGATGCCTGAATTATAGCGCTGCAGGCAGGATAAAAGCTGAGGTAAACCCAGAAGTCATTCACTGTTGTGCTCTATTCAGCCACAAAGTTGTGGTGTCTAAGGAAGTTAGAAAGGAAGCACAAATCTATGTCTTTTGTCACACATAAAACCAATGTATATACAAATCAGTTCGTTTGAAACAAGAACATTGGCTCAGGTACACTAGATAATATTTTAGAGGGGAGAATTAACTCCAAATGCTGTGGCATAACTGCACTCCTATATATCTTGTCTGCTACAAGCATTCAAGCCATATGCAAAAGTATGTTAAAAATTTCACAAGTCTAGACACATTCTGTAGAGAAATCAGCATGTCCTGACCATTTAATCTCCCATGGTCAGAGAAAAGCTTGACCCAACAGATGTTTGTTAAACTCTGCTTTGCAGTGTGCCAAATGTGGCCAGGGCAGAACGCCAGAAACAGCCTTTATGGAAAATTATTGGACAACCTGGAACTCAGGACTTCTGACAGCAGTTGGTCTAAAAACAAATTAAAAGGAAGGTACTCAGCAATGCTGCAACTGAATGCATATGAATTGTGCCACTGAGTGGTCTTTGTTCTTTATCACTGCAGCACTTAATTATTTTGAGAGCTTGCTGATACACATGGTTATTGAACATGAATCTAGTCTCAGCAGTTTGCATTTTGTCAGAAAGATCTTTTTAGCCTGGAAACTACGAAGTGATAATTTATTCTCTATGGCAAGGAATTAAGAGGACTTAGTTAATTCAGTCATCTGGACTGAAGAGTTGAGACTCCAGGAGACTTCTTTCAAGCAAGAAACTGAAAGTTGTCCAGCACCACCCAAAGAAACCTCCTTCATAAAGGAGGACAGCAGATCTCTATATTCAGAGGATAGACTCCTCAGGAGAAGGATATAAAAATAAGGTTAGTATCAGCGGCAATGTCTGACCCAGAATGGGAAGGATTAGTCATACAAAGTCACAGATTTGCCAGAATTATTTAAAATATGATAAAATCAAATAATCCCTTTGCTTTTTTTTTTTGCTTTCTGGCTAAAAGAAAGCTGTAGATCTTATCTAGACAACAGTTAATCAGCTGAGATAGTGTTACAAAGAGAAAAAACAGCCCACAAAAAAACTTGAGGGTAAGTGTTAAAGGAGAAATAGCAGGCCACTGGAGAGGTAGCTGCAAAGTTCTGGAGAGTTGTACCTGCAAATTAAACATAAATGCATTATTTCCATACTTGTCATGGCAGAAAGAACAGGAACAGGACATTGTAGTCAAGAAAGCCATACTGGAAAACACAGCCAGCATGAGAGCTATGGTAACAGAAATGAGGTGAAATTCAGCATCCCACACAGGACTCACAAGAACTTCTCTGAGATTTTCATTCTCCTTGGCTGCTCTGAGTTGAAGGCTCAGACGTGCTGCCTCAGCACACCCCAGACACCATGAAAGGCAGTGTGAGAAGGAGGGTGCCTTAACTCCAGCCACAAAACATACAGAGAACAGTCATGAGGATAATCAGAGGAGGAGAGAGGCTACCACCTGTGGGATGGTTCAGAGCTTGGGTTATTTCATACAGCAGAGTGAGACACCATCCTCAATTAAATTGTTCAGGAAGAAAAAGCTGTTATTTCAACCGAAGGACAGAGCTGACAGAACAGCAAGTGGCTATAAAACAAACTGCAAATGCACTCAATCAGGGAACAGAAGTCTCAACTATTAGAGTAATGAAAAACAGTAGGGATACCTACTAACTGAAGTTTTACCTGTTTATAAAAAGAGACAACAGGTCTCTTCTTTTGGACATGAGACTGCCTCAACCCAAGAGATCACTTTCCCATTTGGTGTAAAACTACAATACAGAGTAACATGTTTGTGTGTTGAAGACGTTCCTAAGCTTTGCATTAATTTTGCAAGATAAGCTTTCCATCCCACAGGAAAGTAATAATTTCTTTCAGCCACAATATGTGCCAGGTTGATTACTAGGTGTACCTGAGGCACGATAGCTTTGTTAGCCTACCTTACTACATGATCTGTAAACAGGCATCACTGAAGGCATATGGTAGCAAAGCTGTCTCACAGTAGCGGTGCTATTCCCTGGTAGCTATTTTGTGATTCAGAAAGAATCTTCTGAACTGGCAGGTGGATAAAATACCTGTTTCAACACAAAAAATACTGAGGGGAAACCTACAGATAATTCTGTTTGTGACACCTTTCAGAAAAAGTCCTTATTTTGGCTCCCTAAGTTATATACACACATTTTGTAAACACACATAAGAAACTGCTTAGAAGCTGCTGCATCAGAAAGAGCGTCCCTAACTCAGCCTATCTCAAAGCATCCACAAGTTTGACTCCTCTTAAAAAACCAAACAAACAAAAAAAATCCCCCTCCTGCATTAAATGCCATGCCCTCTTTAAAACCATGAGTTTAGTCCATTCTGATCTGCCTCGCTCTTCTGCACTGGTTGCACAAATTTATTTACTTGCTATAGAAAAAAAAAATCAAATTATTTCAGTGTTTTATTTGGCTTAAAATTATTAGGCTTAAAATTAGCAAGCAACTTTACAAGCATTTTGATACAATGTCACAATTTTGGTAGTACCTTAAGTTCTAATTTTTTACTTACTCGTATGAATGGCTGTAATGAATAAAATATTCCTTAACACTTGCCTTAAACACACAAACACGCATACTGTCCAAGGATGGGTTCACTCTACTGACAAAACGATCTAGTTCTTTACTCTGAATACTTCACCCTTCTTGAAAGAAAAGGTTAGAGGCTACCTATCTTCTGCTGATGTTAATATGCAATTCTGTCCATTTTCCAGGCTCCCCAGCTTTGTAAATTGAAATGGATTTGCATTGCTGACCATCTGTATTGCTCAGAGCTCCAACATCTCACATCTCTTTACTCAGTATCTCAGTCTATACATCACTCCAGCTACTATAATCAGTACGCATAACCCCATTTATCGTATTAACACTAAGGCAGTGTAATTCTGATCACTGATATGAAGAAGCTGTTCCACTCACTATGGGCCAATTGCTTTTTGTCCCCAAAGAGCAGGTTATGACAGCTGTGCCAGTTGTGCTGTAGCCTCACTGAAGTCAGAGTGGGAAAAAGATAAGAGCTGTTTGCACAGTTGTACAGTGTAGAGGGGTATTTATTTATTTATCTTGCCTTTTTTTACCAACACAATTAGGATAACTGTTTTACTTTTGGAACTCATTATTTTTCCACTGTAGGGAGAAAATATT
>NW_010156580.1:27944-40851 GCF_000695765.1 Mesitornis unicolor
ATCAAATTAGGAAAATAAATGATCCTTCACTCTGAGAACACATATGCTATGTTTCAATCCAGAGCAAGTTTCTGCAGCCAAGGTATAAATCCATCCTTTAATATAAAAACAAACAGATATTTAAGTCTTATTCCTGTAAGATTTAAGAGCAGAAGTATAAAAGTAGAAGTTCATTGTACTGCATTCAAGAAGGCACACTCGATGAGCTAGCCCTAAGGAATCAGATCAATTCTGAAAGCTCAATCTTAAAAATTAAAACCTGTACTGTTAACAGAAGCCATAGGAATGAATATCTTTGCTTCCTTATCACAAAATTTAGCAGTTTCATTGCACATGAAGTAGCTGCCAAACTGAACCAAGGCAGAAATATAAATCTGCAGAATTTGGGGTGTTGGGTTTGTTGGTTTGGGTGGGGGGGGTAGTTGTTGTTAATTTTTAAATAATATCTATAGCTTTCTTCCCCTGCCCCTCTCACACATACACAACTTTCTCTCTCCTTTTATATATAACCACACATATATGCATTTTTCATGTCCCATGGAGAATTTGGCAGAACCACAGAAAATGCGGATGCACCACCAGCAGCAGGACCCCCCACCTCGGTCACAGTCTCACCTCAGGCATACACAAGTCGATCGGTTCCCTTTTTCCAGTACATGAATACATTCCGAGTTAAAACACAAAACCTCACAGGACCAAAGAGATACTGATCAATTTATCAAAGCCCAGAACAGGTCGCTATGGAGGATGTGGATATTTCAGTTCTGGGTCTGTTCCCTTGGTGAACGCAAATCCCACATAAAGGGGGGCTCACTAGAACGACTGCAGATCGATCAGCAAGAATTAAATGTTAATGCCTGTCTGGAGGGACATCGTACAGCAGTGGGTTGGTCTCACAGCCTAAATACTTAAAGGTACCCAAGTCCCTCTTGGCTGCCTCCATGCACACCTCAGCACTTTGGGGAACCTCTCATCTTGGCCTCCAGCAGATGCTTAGAAGCAGCTCAGGAAATTACACCCAGGGTTGGATGTTTCCAAGTATTTACAGCTTTGTTATTTTTAACCTAAGTTTCTAAAACATGTCAAAGTAATTGAGGACCAGGGCTATTCAAAACCTTTGAAGTCTGTAAATTAAGGAGTGTCCACCCAAACAGGTGCCTGAATAAAACTTAACCCCTGATTAGCTCCTTTACATAGCTGCTTATGTGTCACCATAGTGTCATGGTTTAACCCCAGCTGGCAACTAAGCCCCACACATCCACTCACTTGCTCACTCTCCTTCCCCTGGTGGGATAGGGGAATCAGAAAAGTAGAAGTAAGAAAACTTGTGAGTTAAGATAAAGACAGTTTAATAGGTAAAGTAAAAGCCAAGCACACAAGCAAAGCAAACCAAGGAATTCATTCACTATTTCCCATCACCAAGCAGGTGTTCAGCCATCTCCGGGAAAGCAGGGCTCCATCATGCGTAATGGTTACTTGGGAAGACAAATGCCATTACTCCAGATGTTCTCTCCTTCCTTCTCCTTCCTCCAGCTTTATATGCTGGGCATGAAGTCATATGGTATGGGATATCTCTTTGGTCAGTTGGGGTCGGCTGTCCCAGCCCTGTCCTCGCCCAGCTTCTTGCCCACCCCAGCCTACTCACTGGTGAGGTGGTATGAAAAGCAGAAAAGGCGTTGACTCTGTGTAAGCACTGCTCAGCAATCAGGAAAACACCCCTGCATTATCATCTCTATTTTCAGCACAAATCCAAAACATAGCTGCATAGCAGCTACTACGAAGAAAATTAACTCTGTCCCAGTTAAAACCACCACAGATAAAAAAAAACTTCATTAATCTGTCAAGGCTATGCAAGGAAGATAAGTCTTTAAACTCTCCACTTTTGTTCTGTCACATGTAATTTTCAGATTACTATTTTTCTAAGAACATAGGAAAGAAAAATCACAGTCCATTTGGTGGCCCATACACTTGACAGCTGACAGCTGCCACACATGCACATGCTGCTCATCAACAGGGAGAGGATGCTACCCAAAGGCCCTCTCCAAGCATTAAAGACCTCATTCAACTGTACGAGCAGCAGACTACTGCAAAGCCAACTATTAAAACAAAATACAGTATGTCAGCATATTTCATAAGCAGGTTCTATTGAAGTCATACAATGTGAAGAGAGTATTTGATATTAAAATGGAAATACAATTCCTATTCTACCTGTCATTCTGCCCCCATTAATCCCTACCTCAGCACTAGAAAGTATAAGCACAGCGACCTCTTGCAAATCCGTTCAGGTTTATCTGCAGAACTAGATTCAGTGGATGGCTCATGGTGTCACAATATTTTCCAAGGGCACTGTATTTGCTGTCTGAAGATACTCTTCAAAATGACTTCTCGGTTATTAATTATGCATTCTATTTCTTATAATCAGTTCTTTTAATTAGTATCCCAGGCAGCCTTGCTGAAGATCCCACACTTTTAGCAATTATGGGCAGTTTGTTGCCCCTAATTAACTTCAGACATAACAAGACTCTATTACTTTGTTACTTCTGCTGTTTTTATGTTTGCATTGCATTTTCTGCCCTGCTTTACTGGCTTAGAAAGGAGACTGCCCTGTTGTGCTGTTTATCTCATTTAAGTTCCATCTCTCTGTCTTCACTCTGTGTTAGCTGCTGTACTTTAAATCTCGCTGATTCTGAAGTCATATCTACATTGGCAAGCAGTGTGACACCAGAAAAGTGCATCTGCACAGTGCAACAGTTCAGGCTGAGGACCTGACACCCACCCTAAATGCATTTCAGGAGTTTTTTCCTTGGTCTGGTTGCAGGGACTTAATGTGCTCCCAGAATGTAACTTCTGGTTTGCTTTTGCCCACACACAGTCATACTCATGCAGTTTAAACCAGAACTCTGTAAGTGGGACAAGGAAGGTGACTAAAGCACACTTCTGGTCCAAGCTAAAATGGTGATGCAGATGATGATGTTGTCACTGATTAAGTCTTACTTTTGGGGATGGTCTTACTTTTAAAAAGTGTCTCAATTATCACAGTAGATTGTACTTTTGCAGCTACTGGACAGCAACCATGACCACTGCACATCAGCCCAACACCATCAGGCATTGATTAGCAAACCACAGCAGTCAGGTTTAGAAATAGATTTTTTTATAATATGGGAAGAATGCTGCTAGCCTGTAGAGTCTCCTTCCCTTGTGTGCTGCTCTCCATAATTAAGTGCACTTGTAACACATACAGTTTGTAATGCAGCAGGAGGGTCAGGTACGGAGGCTTTAGCCACTTCACCGATTTTATCCCATCTCTGTGACCTCTTGAAGGCCATTCCTGAGAGAGTTCTGATTAACAACTGTAGTTAGTAAATTAATGTGTTAATAATCTATTAGAGTTTAAATAACCAGAACACATAAAACAGCTAATGATTTAGTAAAAATCTCAATAATTTTGTTGCCATTTTAAATAACTAATACTTCTCTTTTTCACATGATGCTTTTCACCTACAGACAGGAAGTTGTATTAAAGTTGCAGAAAGACTGTTGTAATCCAGTTGCTCCAATGTAACTTTGAGGTAGAGCCAAGCAAAGACCACAGATAATACCCAGTGCTGTTCACAGTGTACTGCTGTCATTCCCTGCAATTTAGAAAGCAAAGAGGTCTTCAAAATTCCCCACCCCAGCCTGTGGGAGGTCAAGGCAAAGAGGGGACAAACGCATCTTCATCTCACTGTAACAGCAGTCCCGCAGGTACCAACCATCCTACAGACAGGTTGAGAGAGCTGCGCACAAAAATACTCACATACACCGATACTAGTGGGTGACTGATCTGCAGATCGAGCAGATCACCTCTAGATTACACGGTTAAGAATGACATTTCTAATTTATTTCCTTTTCAGTAACACATGAGAAAAGTGTATGTATCCACAGGCTGCCAGATCTTATCATTCTCAGATTATAGGATGTTTGGTTTTTCATATTCCAAGTGGTAAAACAGAAGGCTTACATACACAAAACACAGCTAGTCATTTTCTAGCATTTACTATCACAGCAAAAGGCCTGAATGCATTAAGTGAGAGTACCTAAAATCTTGGATGACAGAGAAAGGCAACTTTAAAAGTTGGCCTTAAAAATCTCAAGTGATGTTTTTGAAGTAATTGAATTTGGGAGCCAAAGCATGCTGAAAAGAACCCAAAACCATATAAACGAGATTGGTAGAATTTGTATCCCAGAATGTTTAAGATAAAATGCTTCTAATTACTTCATAACCACGTAGTAGCACAAGCAGAATCTCCAGCGTTTGCAGCATATACGTGGTTACGAGAATGACACTACATTTAGTATCCAAGTCACCACAAGCTGAATTCACCGCAAGTATCCATTCAGGCAAATGCTCCAACTCTGCAAGTTGAAGAAAACTAGAAAAAAACCACCAACAACTTCTAATGGAGTTTGTTATTATCCATCTCTAAATAATACTGCTATTTGTTGCTCTTCTATCCCCACTGGTAAGAGACTGAAAAATCCTCTCACATTTAATGACACTGTAGGAACAAAGAGAGTCAGAGGGGAACTGATTACTAAGATGATTTGATATCAGATCTATACCAAGCAACCACTTCTTTATTTATTTATTTTCTTTGCTTATGCTCCATCTATAAGGAGATCAAAATAAAAAAAACAACTGGTCAATATTAATATTTTAACACTAATGCATATTTGATGTATTAAACAGTTGGAAGAGTAAAACATTCGTAGAACACTTTTGAATGAGTAACCGCAACCAGTACCTTGCTACAAGGCCTCAGAATACATAATTTAGAAATACATGAAGGAACATATGAGCAATAGGCACGAACTGGGGATGCTTCCCAGAAAAAGCCAGCAAGATAAGTATTCGGCACAAGCTGCCTGGAGGTGGATTTTTGGGTTTTTTTTTTTAAGAAAACTCATGAATTCACCATAAGAAAAACATAAACACATAAAATAACTGCAACCTTCTGCAGAAAAAAAACCCTATACCATGAAAACACTGTTTTCCACAGTGCACTATATCCTACCACTCTGATGTCCATGGACTGCACCTTCTGAGCACCAAAATTCTCAACACCTCTTTGCCCTTGCTATTTTGTATTACACTGACATGGATATTGAGACTATTCACTTTTTTCCCAGCTTAATCCTTATCTCTTCTTCCTAGTCCAGTATCATTCTTGCAAACTCTTATCCCCAAGATATTCCTCCTTCATTTCTGCTTCATATTGAAAAGCATAAACTCTCACGACCAGTGGATTTCTCTGCTACAGATTCATTCCTCTTAACTTTGTCATTGTCCTTGCTGAACAGTTCCTCTACTCCAAAATTAATTCAGCTCCACGTACTTTCTCAATGCCTTCAACTCAGTCCATAAAACTCTCCATCACCAATTTCCATTTCTCCCCTAATCTTTGTGAATGTATATTTTCTCTCTGGAGATCTCATTTCTGTACTATCAGAGCTCTGTACTTTCTTCCACATCTGTGTCTGTGGTCCAAACAAGCCTACTCAATGTACTGTCCTAAGGATTTTTTTGTGTGTCTCTATATGATCACTCACAGTATCCCTCCAGCACTTTCATTAAACAGAAGCCACCGGCCTCTATTTCCAAAACCCCACAGCCAAGACAATTGAGCATAAATGAATAATTAATGCATGAGAGAAAAATGGAAACAGAGCTGGAGAAAAATTCTTGTACAAGGACCTTCTCTCCTAATTTTTCTTCACCAGGTCATGTAGTTAAAGAAGTAGTCACTGTAGCTCTGTTCATTGTTCTCAATGCTGTTAATTAATGCATTTCCTCTTCCTGACAGGGAAAACACTCAAAAACATTCTTAAACTTATGCACACAAGTAATCACGCTTGAAGAGAAGCATATGCTTTATCTCCTCACTGCAAAAAAAAAAAAAAAAAAAGAACCAGAAATAAACTCTTTTGGGCAAGTACCATCAACTTCAAAAAGAGAATTTTAAACAAAAAATGGCTGTGAAAATAATCTTCAAAACACAAACCTAAGCTGATGCAGCCCGGTACCCACATGCAAACACTCTGCCTCTCCTGCTGCTCAGAGTTTTCCCCCACACAGCAACAAACTGAAAACTGCCTTTTCACAGCTGCTATTCTGAAACCTGTGGGAATCAGCTGCAGTGCACAAGAACTGTGCTGGTTTCAATTTGGTGCCAGCACTTCCAGGCAGAAGTGGGCACTGGAGATAAGCAGTAGGCAAAGGGAACCGGAGTTCAGCAGATGCTGCTTCTCTCCCTGCCTCCCTTCCTGAAAAGCAATAGCTAAAACCCAAGAAGTTTGGGTACCAGACCTGCACATGCCACAGCCATCAGAAGGCAGCAAGAGGAGTAAGTTGGAAAGAAATGTAGGAGGCATCTTTGAATCTACTGTGTCAAACAAAAAAAACCAAAAAAATACCAAAAAAACCCAATGAAACAAAACCAAACGATAACAACAACAAAAAACCCAAGAAAAACCAACAACAAAAAACCCCAAACCATACCTATATGAAAAGAGACTTAAAAATTAAAAAAGTTTAAAAACCTCAGAGGCTAGCACACAGTTTGAACAGAGCAATATACTAACTGGGGATCAGTACAACTAAGTATAGGACCAGAGTGAAGGCACAAAGACTAGCACCCCAACACACATCCCTCCATCAAGAGAGGGGAGCCAAGCATTTCCCCAGAAGAAGACACATAGTCCCCTACAGACACTTCTGGAGTTGATAAATGGGAAGCAAGTTTTGTCCCTGAGCTATTACCTCTCCAGTTCTAGCAAGCATAGGTTCTAGCAAGTATATGAATAAAAGGGAAGCGGGAGGAGAGAGGCACATGTTATACTAGCAAAGTAAGAGAAGTCTACACACAAAAAAGAAACAAGGATAATAGGAAAGCAGAACACAAATACAGAGGTACACTAAAAACACCAAAGCAACATACACCAAAACCAACTTCAGGATGATATTCACCAATACTAAAAAGGAATGGTGCAAAGCCAGAAAGAGGAAAAAAAAGTCTAATGAGCAGCATGCAAATGGAGAGGTGACTGGTGAGTAGTGTCCCCACAGATGGACTGGTGACAACAGGTACGCATAGGGGAGTAAGGAGGGGAAATGGTAAATTTGCTTTTGTAGAAGTATATCATTCAGGGAATAGTCAACTACCAACCAAGTATTTCCTGCTCTAGCAATCTTCTACAGCTAAAGACAGTACATGGTAACGAATATTTTGGTATACCGCCCCTCTCTTTGGAAGGGAAAATAGTATTTTCACCAGCCTTGTTCTCCACGGCAGCAATGAGTCAGTGTCTCAGATGATGTCAGAGAAAGTTATAAGGACAAGATGGGATTATTTGGTATTTCTACTTCTCTGTCGCCAATTGCAAACAGTTCAGATACATAAAATGTAACGTGAGAATAACAACTGCCTGCAAAGGGCAAGAAATGCAAGGCAGCCCAGCCACCCAATTCCCCCTTACCATTTCTGCAGAGGTGGCGACAGTCAAACTGATTTATCCAACTCCCTTCCTGTCAGCTCCCCTGTAGAAAAAACTAATGAAGTAGCTTTCCTCAAGCACTTTAAATGGGGTATTTGCCAACAGAGTTAACACACTTGTCAAACTGCAGATGACATAAAGCAATAGGCAACCTGAGGTCACTCATTAAAAAAAGAAAAAGAAATTGTCCCCTCAAATAATAATAATAATAATAAATCACATTCCAAAGGCAAGTATGGATAAAATAGGCATGGAAAACGGAACAAGCAAACCAAAGAATAGACAGATGAAAAACCAGGTTTGCAGACTGTCCCTCCATGTCCACTCCATTACACAGCTGTTTACCAAAGCCTCCTTTTCCCAGCCCATTGCCCAGCTTTCAGCCATGCCACACCGATAAATGCTGAGCTGGCAGTTTAAGATTAAAACGAAACTCAGATGGACTGTCATTGCTGAAGTGGTGGTGGTATCTAGAAGGCTCTTATTCTCTGATCACACTTCAGTATTTCTTCAGCCATGGTTGACTCAATTGCCCATCCTGAGCAACTTTCCTACTGAAGGCAAGAACAAATTCTTCCCCAGAGAGCAAGTTGTGACTGGGCTAAAAAGATCTGTTTGCCAATAATCTTGTTTCAATGTGAATAGAGCTGTGTAGATTACCATCTTAATGGGCTTTGAAAGGATTTACCAAAATACTCTATACTAACTTGGCTGAAACAAAATACACGTGGCTTAGCATCATGACAAGGTGTTATTAGGATGTCTGTGATGGGGAAAAACAAAGAGGCAAATAAACTCGAATTAAAATAACTTTCTGAAACCCCTCACAAAAAAAAATCGTAAAGGAAACGCTGAAGGTAAGAATGGAAGAAGTCTTCCTAGAAAGCTCTTTAGTAGAATTTTGACCAGATGGCCAAGTTTTATATTTTTCTCTGAAATGTGTCTAGAGTTTCTGGCAAGAGTGGCTTTGGATGTACTCTCCCTGCTACCTTAGCAGTGAGGAAAAAAGAATCTTATGAAGGGGGCTCAGAAGCCAAGAGAATTTTTCTTTCCCAAAATGTGCTCAACCAATCAATAATTAGACACACATCACCAGCTCAAAAGCAAGGAAAAGTGGGGCTTGGGGCAAGAGAAATAAAGGCACTGAGAACAAAACTGATGCAGAGAATTAAGTCTATCCTTGTAACCAGTGTTTTCCTGATAAAGTTATTTCGTGAACACAAATCATCACAAACCTCTCCTTTAAAGGTAAGGTACAAGAAACAGAAAAGAAGAAACTCAGGGAGTTCAGATGAAATTAAATTACTGAACAGTGCCACTCCTACTTTTGTGTATTCACTAGAAGTCAATGGTTTTGAAATACTCATGACTGTGCAGGTGAAGAAAAGAGAAGTAGAAGGAAAATAGGTCGGCATATATTTAGGAACTAAACTCATCTAGTTATGATTTCTAAACAGCCAACTTAATTACTTCTGCTATTAATCACCTGTGAAAGGAAGACTTGAATTATCAGCTTTGATGTACTAAGCCCTTCATGCACTAGGAAATCTTGTTTAGCATAGGAGTGTTACTTCTCCTCCAGTCTTGGGGTTCTACTGCGTGATTACTTGATTACTAAAGTACATTTTAAAATACTGGGGAAGGAAAAAACCTGGAGGAACACCTTTTTTGTTACTTAATTGCAGCATTTCACTATCCTTTCCTTCCCCAGGAAGTTTAACTCTGATTCATCTCTCAGATACAGAACTCACCCTTGGCACACACTCCCCGAGTAAAACTGAGTATGTACATACAAGTGTACAACTGATGAGTATGAACCACAGTTGCCAAAGTAATCATTTAACCATTGACTCCGTCTATGTTCACATACACCACCTTCTCTTGATGAAAGACACACAGGGAATGTATTTCTTTGCACCACCCTAATCCCATTCTGAGGGCAAACTCAATCTGCTGGTTTGAGATTCAGTTTGGCTGGGGTGGGAGAGAAGAGGAGGAATGGGATTAGTTCACTATTCACTTCTCTTTTGCTGGACTAGGAAGGAAGAGGAATGGAAAGGCAGAAAAAGAAAGATGCTGAAATACATTCCAAAGGACTCATTAAAGAAAGTGGAAACTACAAAAAAGTTACAAAGTCTCTTTAAATCAAGGACAGACGAACCTTGCTTGATAAAAGCATGACATGTAATGCATTGATGCATTAATATTTCTCTAAAAGTCTGGAAAATACATGACTGAGTGTCCATAAATATCTATTGAAAATATGTTATTAAGTACATATTAGTTCCACTCTGTAGAACTAACTTCATCTTCATCAGGATCTGCTAACTCACCTTGAAAAATCACACCATGCTTCAGTTCCACATCTCCAATATTAGCTTATTCTTCCTTCTCCATCACAAATCTACCAGTAACCAAAGTAAGACAGGATGTAACAGCAGGCCATCAATTAACTCCGAACAGTTAGAAGAGAGTATTTCTACCACTCATCCTACAGATTGAAAAAATACAGCCAGTATAAAATTATGTGTTTCAGCAAAGTCTGGGCTAAATTACATTGAATTTGGCATTAAAAACAAGTTAGCAGAATTGATGTACTCTGGTGAATTATGATAGGGTTTTTTTTCCTAAAGTTAGATTTTTTTTTAGTTAATCTTATCTATCACAATAAAACTGAGCTAATTTTACTTTCTGAGAAGAAAGAAGGATGAGAAGGGACAACAGAGGAGTGAAACACTGCATGCATTTAAAATTCTTTACGTTAATTAGTATAAGTCAGTCCATTAAGTATGATGGTTTCAAGATACTGTATAGTACATTTTAATCTGATACTGAAGCAAGAACATAAGAAGCCAGCTATATTGTAAACCATTTCCTTACTGATATTACAGTGCAACTGAGGATATTTGATATGTGAATTGTGTCTCATTCCCTTACTGGATAATATGTTCCACATTAAAAAAAGAAAGAAACTGCATTCTGCAATATTTGCTCAGCAATATGCCAAATGAACTGGTAGAAAGAATAAATTACTTCTGCTCTCAAGCAGGGTGGATACTATTCTTAGGTTATCAGGAAGACTGCTGGTGCAAAAGCATTGCGAAGAGTGCACAACCAGAGGCGGGCAGCCCGGGCTGGGAGCTGGAGCCAGAGCATCCCAGGTTCTGGACTGAAACCTTGGATCCCTTGTCCAATGATGACAGACAGGGCATGCAGTAGTTAATGGCTCCAGTTAAATAACACAGGTGAGGAATCTCGGCACAGCTCGCAATGGACAGCCATATAACACAAGTCAGATGTGAGGCAGAAGAGACAGACATTAAGAGACAGTCCACATCTGTATCGTATCTTGACGGTGAGAAAATTCATTCAGGAAATCAGACAGATTTTTACCCCATGGAATATGAGTCCACATATGGACTCATGGAATCACACATTCAAAATGCTGTCTTACTACAGGACACACTGCAAGACAGGTGGTGGCACTCTCATTCCTAAGGCTGACAGGGGGCCACCATGCAGCAACAGAGTGCAAAAATCAGAGCACAAAAGAGGGCTCTTTTGTACGGCACTCAGGAATCTGAACTATCAAAGTAGATTTTCTGAACTCTCAAAACTCAAGACCAGTTCTGCTACCCTGTATTCAGTAACTCATTGGGTAATATATCCGATTGTCAAATAAGAAGAAGGATGTTTATGTGCATTTCATTACTTCTAGAGAGAAGTGCAACTCCTAGAAAGAATAATTTTTTGTGTTATGTCTTATTCATAGTTCCTGACCAGCAAAAGACAAATCATCCTTGTTCTGCAGCTAAATTCCTAAATATGACAAAAATATCTTTCTACATATAGTAGTTCACTTAGAAACAGTAATTAGCAAGAGTAACATTTAATTTTAGGTATCAATTCTGTCAGTCAGCTTGTTAATTGCTTGTATGTTAAATCCACAACTACTGTATTTCTGTATTCACTGCACATCAGTGATCTCTTTTCACAGATCTTATTAATAAAAATAATTAACACTGTAATTATTTTTAAAGTGCAGTTCCTATACTTAGTGACTGAGATCAGCGAGAACTTCTAAATGTTCCTTATCTTCTGCAGCTCATGGCCACAAGTTGTACCTTGGAAGCCTATTAGGAAAATTTCATCAAGAGAAGGGCAATGCAGCACTGGAGCAGGTCACACTGATGGGTTGTGGGATCTCATCTCTGGAGGCTTCTGAGCCACCTGCTTGAACCTAGACTGATATCAACACTGCGTCAAGTCAGCTTTGGCTTTGTCCAGTTGGAAGTCACACTTAGATGACCTCCAGTGTCCCTTCAAAATATCATTCCTATGATGACTCTGTTTTGGCATGAGGAGTCCTCAGTGAGGTGGTAAAAATTCTTATTTTGCCAGATTTTCTTTGGCTTTCTGCTTACAAGATGTCTTTATACAGGATTCTTCGTTTAAGTACCTACCACTTAATAACAGCAAAATGTTCTTCCAGAAATAATCTTATTATTACCACCACGTTAACTTGTCAGAGAATTCACTAAGCACAAATTACATATAGCAGGCATAATTAAGACACCCCAAAACATTTAGTATTGGATTTTACAAACCCCTAGAGATACAAAGTACCAACAGCACAAAAGGACAAGGGGAAACTGAATTCCTTTTTGTGTCTTACCATTATCCCTCTGGAAAGTGTTGAAGAAGGGTTTTTTGGGTTTCTTTTCTGTTTTGTTTTGTGTGTGTTTGTTACAGAACTGAAAGTTATATATACATATATATATACACACAGATATGTACACACAAATTGTTAAGACCAAATATTTCAGGAACTGAGCCTTTAAGTGGTTATCTGGAAACACAGCACCTTGTTTGAAAAGTTTTAAGTATTCTACCTATTCAATAGCTCAAAAGTAAAAGAGAACAAACACCATTACAGGACAAATACCTACCACATACCTGTCAGTTCTCAAGAACTTGTCCCTGATGTACAAGACACAGAGAGTAATTTTGGTCAGCCTTCACTAGAAGGCCATTCTCATCAGAAACACGCACATCAATTGTTTCTCTGTGCAGAGAGACCGCACTTAATAATTAATGAAACAAAATAGTTTTGCTGTTCACCTCTGTATTGTGGCTGAATTTGCTCGAGTTGGGCACAGATACGGGTCAGAATACGATTTGCAGGAGGCACCTCCGGGAGGTTTAATTCGATCCATCACACAGCACCGAGCAGTGGAAACATCTCCGCTGCCAAAGGCCCCCGGGCCCCGTACTCTCCCCATACCCTCCCCTCGCGAGGCGGCTTCAAGCGCCGCTCTAAAAACTTTAAAGACTTTGCCCCTCCAAAAGGTGCCGGTGTGAAGAAGCCGCGCTG
>NW_010156581.1:0-7495 GCF_000695765.1 Mesitornis unicolor
TATTTTCTATTGAAGGGTAAATTCACACAGATTACTTTTTTTTTTAATAGAAAGTAGACTGAAGTAACAAAGTAGGGCTGCAGTAGGAAAACAGAGAAAATAACTGAAACTTTGCCCTGGGATGCATACTCCTTATCAGACTCAATCGGATCATATGACTATGCACTGCTGGCTTTTCCATGATTTGTGGCTTAATGCTCTGGTGAAAAGTGAGTGTTTTGTTGGGTGGGGTTTTTTTTCACTGAAGCGTCCAAGAGACTGCTCAGGATCTGAAAGCAGGTAACCAAGTTTAAAAAATAATGACTAAATTTTTTATGAATGGAAATTTAATATTTCTTCTTTCCCTTCCTATAATGATGATCAATAAAAAGACAGCCTCAGTATGACCTGTCCCTCCTCCTACACACACTTTCCTTTTTCCTACAGACTGCTAATGAATACTACTGTAATTGATAGGTGCTGTTGATCATAGCAAAGGATTGTATTTCACGCTGCTGTTTATTCTGGAACTATAAAGCTGATATTCATGTGATTCTCCTATCTGAGCTGATTAATTGCCACCAAATTAGGGACTGTCTTTTGAAGGAATTTAAGCTGTTGTTTTCTATTCATGGCAAATGTGTTAATGCTGGCGAGGAAAGTTTGTTACCCGTGTGTTATCCTGGTTTGTTGCTCATCAAATGTGATCCCCTGAGTAGGGTTTAAAATGTTACGAGCCTACAACTGTAAACAATTTTTCATGTGACAGGGAAGTTATTTTTCCTAAGCACCTTGCTAACTGTACGCTGCTGGTGTTGCATGTAAACTGACCTACTATGCAGCGCTTGCCGACAATGACATTATTTATTTGAATTTATTGGGAGTTATTATTTAAAGAATGCTAATATTATCTAGTGAGTCCTGCTTGAGAGAATTGTTTGTAAATATGCCAGGAGCAACTCATGTAGGAAATGCTTGAAACCAGTTTCTCCATGAAAATCGGAGAGGGAAATAAGCTGAGTGATACGTCTGTGTATATGAATATACACGCGCACACATACACTTCTATTTTAACCAGGCCAGCAATTCAGTTAAATTATGAAAATCTTCAGGCCAAAAAGAGTTTCTATGCCAGGAAGACTTGTGTTCCTTCCTAAACACTACTGTTATAAAATGTCTTGTTCCTTAAGTGGGCGTTATGTTACTGTATTTTATGGGTACCTTTCCAAAAGAAATTTAATTACGTCGTCATTTTAGATGGTAAGTATAAGCTGCACAATATACAGTTCCCAAAAAGTGAATTAAATTTTAATATGCCATCTGTTGCTGCAATACAATACGAAGATAAATAGTTGAAAAAGAGAGAGAATTGACAAGAAAGAGAAATGGGTTTTGATTTGCCCTTTCATCACACACATAAAACAACATAAGCTCAATCAATGCGCAGAAATGAAAGCTAGTACATAATAGCGCTTGGTCCTGATTTTCCCCACCTATTGTTTCAAGTCCTAATTAAGAAAGGGGGGATCTGAGTTAGTGTAGCTCCTACCTAGCCTCAGCAGTACCACGTCAGGCTCTTGGCAGCCGGCGCCGGGAGGCTGATAACAGCCACCCTGGTCAGGGTGAGCTGCTGTGTGGTGGCTCGGTGGCCTGGCAAAGGGGACAACCAACGGGAGAACAAATAGATGCCTGTGCCGGGAAGTTTTAATCAGCCCTTTTTATGAAAGGGATTTTGATGGATAGTTGGAGACTCTTTAGAGTGGGGGATCTCTGTGGTAATGTCATGCTTTTAGGAGTTAGACAGCTTAAAGCTGTGATTAATATTTAGCAAAATGATATATGGGGAGGCTTGAAAGCTGAGGTTATTTACTGTGTATAATTAGCTATGGTTATTATTTGTAAAAGACACTGTAGATTCCAGATCTAAGTAACAAAGCTCAGTAAGAGGGCTTTATTAGTTATAGAGTTCAGTTAGTATAAAAAAGATGTTCTGTAAAGCCCATTATTCAAATGGTTGAAAAGAAATATTGAATGAAATTACAAGCATAAAGCCTTTCTTCTTCAGGGACACATGCTTCTATAAAGATGTGCTGGTGAGATAAGTTCATCTATTCCTCCTCTTCCCTTCCCTCCTTATGGTTAAAATGAACTACATTCTAAGACATCTGTGTGTAGACTCGCAAAGCTTAAAGGAACAACATGGTAAGGAAATGAGCATTGTTAGCTTAGTGAAATAAATTCCACCTGACTTTAAGGTGACATTGCTTGCTTCAACAGAAGGAGATTAAAGAGAGAAATTCTGTCTTTTTCATGATAAGAAATATCCTTTTATTATCCAGAGCCAAAGTATATATTAAAAAAAAAAAAATTAAAACATTTGCTGCTTTTCCCAGGTTGCTGGAGTGCCACCCTGAAAAAGTGGGAAAGACGATTTAAATAAAGCACTTAGTATGTGTACAGGTCCTTTCTCATAACCGCTTGCTTTTTAGGGTCAAGTGATAGGAGAGATCTAGGTATGTAGAATCTGATATGTCTGGAGGCTTCTCCTCTTCCTCCGAGAGCTAGGCACTTGAAACAGCTGGAGACTTCACAAATAACTCAAGATGAAGATGGTGGGTTTTGTTTTCTGATTTTTGGGTTTTTTTTTTATAATAAGAGAGTCAAAAAACCCTTGAGTATCGTGAGGCAGGTGAGGTGTAAATATGGAGGCAGTTATTTTGCTACGGACAATGTGTCAAAATTTGGTAATAGGAAGTTTGTCTTGTGCCTGATTTAAAAAGATTTAGAACAGTTCCTATCCCAGGTAGCTCTTAACATCAAAAGAGCCTTCAGGCATCTGCTGCATAAGTAAATTTTAACATGGCCTTGAAAAATTATATGCAGTTTTCCTTGGAGCACTCTCAGCTTATTTATATCTCTTCCATTTAGTGCATATCAACTGTATTTCAAGAATTCAGCAAATCTGATAGAATTGTAAATGAAATGATGTGATAAAAGTCTTGGTTCCAAACGGGGCTCCATCCCAGTAATCTTTGTGGTTCCTCCTTTGAACGTTAGTTGGTCTAGGAAGAAAGCGAAGGAGAGATGGTGTTGGTGATGCTTTCTCTTAGCTTTATTGCATCTGTAAATCCTTCTATGCTGATCGTGGTAGTAATTCCAAAGAGTACTTTCTGACTTCTTTACTGAAATACGTGTGGGAATAATGCAGTTTTGTTGTGTCTGATCTCAGGTTGGCTTTATTATGCAAAACCAGCGAGCAGCTTCTAGTGCTCAGAGAAATCCTAGTGGAACATATTAACAAATGCATGTACAATTACTCTTTACTGACTTTCAAACCATTCTACCATTGTCCTCAGTTACAGTGAACATGTTTTATTTTATGTAGTTGTTGTTATTTCATTGTGGGAGAAGGAAGTTTTTCTTTGTACCTGCTCTTGGTCTCACTCATATTCTCCTCCTCCTTGTACTCCCTTCCTTCTTCTTTTTTCCCTCTCTTGTTTTCATCCAGATTTCTCAATCTGATTAGCCATCACTACAGCTTGACAAATAGGCCATGCTTCCAGCCAAATTTTGCATTTATCTCCACCTAACACTTTTTAGCAAAGTGGTAATAAAATAAAGTATTTCAGTAATTTTTGAAGAATTATGTTCTCTTTTAAAAAAAAAATCAAGTATTTTCTTGTTTTCAAACCTTATCATGAGGATATTTAACTCTACAAGAAAAATGCTGCTTTCTGAACAGACTATCTTCAGAAATGTGTTGTGTTGAAGCAGATATATACGGAAGGCAAAAAAAGCCCCATTTGTTTTACTGTTTTTCTTCACTGATTAACACTGTTCCTGAGACTTCTAATTTAGTTCTTCCTATTTCCATTTCAGAAGAGTTTGAACATATATATCAAGGTTTAGACAGAATTAGAAGTTTGAGAAACAGCTTTAAAGAAGTATTGATGTAATTTATGAATTCCTTTTTTTTCTTTTACTGTGCAGAGTTGATTGAACAAAATATGTCTGTTTTAGTATCAAACTGTTCAGTCCAGCTAAGGTAATGTAGAAGGATTATCTGAGAAAATGCATCTTGATTTTTGAGAGGTTTTCCTCTCCCCTTTCTTCTGCCAGAGTTGGCACACAAATATGGGTGTATTTCAACTTTATGCACTAAATGAAGAGATCATGACCATATCCAATGTTCACCTTCAGGGCACGAGAAAAAGCCTGTGTGACGAATCTCCTCTTTCCAAGGCATAGGGACAGAAGAATATCTACTTTAAAAAAAAAAATCCTCTCCCTTTTAATGTATTTTATTTTTATTTTTTGCCAGAGGAGGGCTTAGTGGAGAGAGCGAAGTTTTAAAGGCGAAACTTCTGTGTGTATGTGTCAGTGCTTTTGCTCTAAGGAGGCTTGGAAGGCGATTCTGATAAAGGACAAATAAACCTCTGTTCTCATCTTGCTGGGAGCAACTTAGTTGTCAGCAGTGTTTGCCACGCTTAGTGTGTATTCAGTTCTGTAAAGCATCTCTTCAGACTCTGGTTTCTACTGTCCCTTTAGCAGAATCTAGTACCATACAGATCTGTTAATATTTGTATCTTAATCATTCCTTATAGCTGCATCTTGGACCATGGGCTGTGTTCCTGAAGTCTCATCGGGCACTTGTATTTCTTTGACCTTACTTACCAATGCTCCACTGACAGCTGCTGTACTCCTGCACCGAGACTCTCCATTGCTGAAGTAAGAACTAATGGTTTTAGTGGCTGCATGTTTTCTAGATGCGAAACAAAACTTCCCTGATACCTCAGGGCCCCTCTAAGTGGTGTTACAGGTGTCAAACTCCCATCCTACTACACCACGTATGCTTTGTTTCAACACTGCTGAGCCTTTCCAGAGGGGTGACCTCCAGGTTTAGTGGAGGCCTTTGAGAGCTTGATGTGGAAGGCTCATCCCCATTGCCTGTGTGCTGGCCCTGTATTGTCGTTTAGGACTGGGCTGGCTGCTAAATCCTGGACAGATGCTCTCTATTAACCCCTTTACCCTCCCCAGAAGGGAAGAGAAAAGAGAATAAGTGAGAGAGACTTTATGAGTTGGAAAAGAAAACTAACATATTTAATAAAACAATAATACTAATATTACAGGATGTAGGAAATGTAAATAGGAAAGGTAGGAATATAAATAGGAAAATAATGAAATATATACAGATATGTACAAATATATATATACAAAACCAATGTAAAATTCTCCCCCCACCCTCCCCCCAATGACGATGACGTCACCAGAGGCTCTGGGAGCAGGCACTGGAAAAGTCCCAATCCAGACTCAGCAGCAGTGGGAGCTGATGCAGGAACACATGAATCAGGATCAGAGGCAGATGAACTGGCAGGGTTCTGCTCAGACTTCAGCTATTGCAGGATCGAGATGGATGGAAGGGTCTAAGATGGAAGAAAGGTTGAGACCTTCGTGATCCCTCAGCGTTATACCGAGTATGATGTATGCGGGATGGAATACTTTGTTGGTGAGTTTTGGGTCTGCTTTCCCCCAGTAGGCGCAGACACGGCACCCATGGTGAAACAGTGGCCTTGAGACTTATCAATTGTAGCAGCACACACTGTCTGGAAAAACATGCTGCTAGTTTCAGCAAGTTCAGCCACTTAAAAGAGACTGAGCTGAAAAGTAAAATCACTAAATAGAAAATGAGTTCTATTTAGCTCAGACCAAGGCACCCTGCTAGACTGTTGCCCCCATGGTGTGGTTATAGGAAGGTGCCCCACATGGCAGTGGTACAGGGGAGTAGCAGCTGGGGCTGCCAGTGTGCAGCTTCACAGATCAGTGCCCAGGACACACCCAGTGGCTCAGTGCAGAGGTGGCTGACTTTTGGGTACGTGTGTGGGGCAGTGAGAGCCCACAGTGGCAGCTCATGGTTTTAAAGAGAATTCTTCAGGAACAACTGTAATTCTGGTACCAGCTTCAAAAGAAAATACTCTATCTTCCTTAGACTATTTTCATTTGGAACTATGCAAATCTGACTTTGTTGCTGTAGTAGTGTTGTGCCTGTACCAGTGGGTTAGAAAGCTGTTGTCTCTTCCTCCAAAACCATGCTTTGCTGCTGCAAGGCTTTATGCCAGCTGCTCTAGCATAGCAGCTTCGTATTGCTCAGAAGTGGTCTCCTCAGGTTTGCTTCTCTGTATTTGGCTGTACAGCAGCCGTTTCCCTGAGGCGTGAAGGTTAGGATCTTGATTACTCCTCACCTGGCAGGTGTCGCTACGAGATGAAACCTGAACACAGAAATTAAGGAGAAAATATTAACTTTCAAGCTAATTTTGTGTCCAGTTAACAATTAGATTCTTGTGGCATAGTGCAGTGAATAATATTCCTGACTTCATAGATTGTTGCGCGTGTTGGTGTGTGGAGCTGAAGCCTCTTCTACAGTCCTAACAAAATAAGGCTGTGCCTTAACAAAAGTGTGGCAGTGCACGGTGGGACACTAGCAGATACATTTTCCACTTTGCTTGCTTTGTTATTAGGCTAGGGTCAAGCTTGATTAACTGCCTGTGTCCAAGATTTTATATGCGTTTCCTTTTCTAGCTGCAATAGAACACAGTAAAAGTGTGTTCTGCTGTTGAAAGGGAACATCTCTGTTCACTAAGTAATTACAGTGGTATTGAGATGAAAATGCTGTGAATATATCATAGAAGATAAGGGGCCTAAGCACAGAGGGTGCAAATTATCATACATACAGGTGTGTTATCTTAATTATCCTGTCTATTTCAGTATCTTAGATACCATTTTATGAAGCGATCGGACTAGATAACATTGTTTGCATTGATGCTCAACTTGTAAAAAGGCCACAGCAAATTATATAATGTAATTACCTTTGTGTAAAATCAGTCAACAATGTGCAGGTATAAAAATTGAGAATACCACCATATTGGCTTTTCTTACAGATCTGACATGCAGACACGTCTATGCACAGCACAGTCTTAAAACAAGTATTGTAAACCTCCATGACATCAAACCTCTGCATGATTGTAATATTTGTCGCCTTTTTTTTTATTTCCTCTTTCTCTAGTTTAATGCAGCCATGGGGGAACTCATTTATTTCTTCACATCACAATGCACATCTACAAAGCATATATCAGTTATCAAAAATAGTGCTGCAGCTGCAAGAGGAAGATCTGGATTTGAGACAGCTCTTTCCAGCCCAGGAGGGGACCTGGGACATAGCGGCCCTACTAGTTAGAAACTGGGACATACGTTCTGCAGGACCCAGATGGGGAGATGCATGCTTTACTCATACCAGCCAAATCCAGGGGTACCCTGTTCCCATTCAGCTAGAGGAAAATAAATAGAAATGCATTACATCACCTGAAGATCTCCCATCCTCTGGGCACTGCAGCCCTCACTGTAAATGATGCTGTTCCTTGCTTGCAGGACTGTGTTATGCCACTTTAACCTTTGCCAGCATAAGACTTTGACTTTCATAAAATATTTTGAATTTGAGCCTAGAACAAACTTTTGTCTTTCC
>NW_010156581.1:7526-12707 GCF_000695765.1 Mesitornis unicolor
GTTTAAAACCCCTTGAAAGTAGAGTTTCAGACTAGAACATTGACATGCTCTTCACTGCGCTGCTATGGCTTCAGGAGGGACTACTGCAACACATGGAGTTTGTTCTCTTGAAGAGCTGAAAACTTTAAGAGCAGAAAGGGAAGGAGGAGAACAAGGGGAGGATGCGCATAAATGTTTGCTACTATGGCAGCTGCTGGGTTGTGATGACTTTTGTGTCCCATTTCCAAGCAGATTTCTGTGGCCCTGCCCTTTGAGTTGTGTGCCTTCACATGTAATCTTAGCAGTGCTGTACCTTTTCTCCCCAAGGACCTCTTGCCAACCCTGTCTCTGAGCCTGCACTTCGTGTTTTGTTGCGTGTGTTTTCCTGGGTGCTGCAACACTATTTTTCATGCAAGTCTTGGTTTTAAGAGATCAGGGGCATGTGCCTAAAACTGAGTCAGAATTCAGACTTGGATGAATTAGTGTGATGACTGTAGGTGTGTGCATTCCAGTCTGTGTTTTACACTAAAGCTCCACTCAGGCATTGAAGAGAGAATGCAAATAGCTCTGCCCTCTGGTTATATAGTATATATGCCTACAAGTGCATTCGGTCCTTCTGTATATAACAATTTACATAAAATATTCTTTACATTTGTGTTTCATTAAACCCTGAAGTTCAGTAGCAGTGTCTCTGGACCACGGTTTCTGCCTGCCATTTCTTTCTGTCTTCAAATTCTTCTTGCTTTGAAGTAAATAACCGCTTTTGCTACAGATGTCTTGGTGCTACAGAGAGCTGTTAAAGTAATTGTACCTACTTCCAAAATATATGAAAAATGAGAATTCCTGAGAAAAGGTTTTGACATCTTCTGAAAAGATAATAACAGTGTAGGCTAACAGGGAGGAAGCGGTACACTTTACTTTCAGTTTGATCACTTATTTTATACCTGTGCATTACTGTTTCTTTAATGTTCACATATAAAATTCAGTTAAATGTTGTTCCTAAGAGCTGCAGGCAAACTCCTCTGAAAATACCAAGATAATGAACTTGAACCTGAGCTTTTTCCATCAAAGAAATCATTACAGACAATGTGTTTTAGCTTTTGGCTTTATTCAGTTTAAATTCACATCTTCTTTTCCATGAGAAGAAGAAAGTGCATCTTTAAGAGGAGGTGTTTGTTAAATCAATATATACCTGTTGGTATTGCTAGGAATTGCCTTTCTGCTTTCAAATTGCTGTACAAAATACCTGAGTAGGCATAATGTCAAGAATGGAAATAATCAAAGTGTATTTAAGACTCACTTAAAAAAATCCATTTAAAAAGTACGAAAGTGTTTTTCAGGCATTTTAAGACCATAAATTGAAACACAAGTATTTAAATTATTTTTTCAAAGCTATTCAAAACTGTACTATATTTGCATAGCCACTAAGTGAACTTTTTTTTCCTCAGCATTTAAGTTTTCTAGCAGCTCTGTATTTTAGGAGGCTCCAGTGCCCCATAAAAGCAAATACTCAAATTTTCAGTTACTAGGTACTGAATATTTTCCCTTCTGCTGGCTTTGTTTTTATAACCATAATTTGTTTTAAAAAGAAAAAGGGAGAGAGTGAGAAACTAAAGAAATGAATGGAAGAGTTTGGAAAAGGTCATTAAACAGGCTCTCTAAAATCTGATAGATACTGTCAAATGTTAAAATAAATATGCTGCCATGGCGGAGAGGTGAGCTGGAGCCCAGGCAGCGTGGCTGCTACACACTTTGCTAGCTAAAGTGAACCAGAGCACTGCCAGCTGACTTCATTAGCACGGGGGTTTAGAAGGTAAACGTTTGCAGTAAGCATAGCAAAACCACTCAATCCTTACCAGTCAACAACTACAGGGGGCTCTCAGAGGCCATTTACAAGTGCTGAGGCTCCAAGTTTTGTCTTGCCAGCATGGAACTTTCCTATAGAAATTTTCTTTTTTATTTATTCCTCTAGAATCATGAAGTGTCCAGCAATCACTGATCTTCTTGAAAGAAATGTACTGAAGCTGTGCTGTAAGTGTGATTCATCCTGGGTAAAAAGATCAAGAGTAGCCTTGGAAAAATAAGCTTTTAAAACCAAAGTTTTATATATTTAGACTTGGATGCATTTGGTGGTTGGTTTTTGTAGTTTAGAATAACTACAGTGAACCCATCAAGAGGCACTGAGCATGCTGCCAAGTATTAAAAATTATGGAACACAATTGTGGTACAACTCACTCGTCTCTTGCATCCTGGGGTGCCCAATGCTGCATTCACCCCCTGCAGAACACCCCAGGGAAACCTTCTGCTGCCACCTCTCTGTTGGAGTCTGGTCTTAGGCTGTGCAGAGCTCAACAGACAAAAGTGACGTTTGTGGCCATTCTAGCAAAACCGGATCACAAAAGGCAGGCAAATACCCTTGGTTGTCAAAACTAAGTTGTAGTTTCTACACTCTCACATGGTCTATTAATGCTCCAAGCAATTAATG
This sequence comes from Mesitornis unicolor, assembly GCF_000695765.1. Lineage (NCBI taxonomy): Eukaryota > Metazoa > Chordata > Aves > Mesitornithiformes > Mesitornithidae > Mesitornis > Mesitornis unicolor. Next base: position 9,991 of record NW_010156581.1, read on the forward strand.
TCACCTCTATTTTGTTTGTACTGATTCTCAGCTTGCTTATTCTCTCCTGCCTTGTTCTGTGCCAAGTCGTGGGCTAGCCTGTCTTCGTCTTGACTCGGTCACAAAGGAGACAGACTGTTTACTGGAACACAGTAATTTGGATGATGGAGAGTTATTGGTAGTGACAAATTACTGTCGTGTATTATGCCCCTCTTATCCCCACCATTGCTCCTTGGTGCCATAAACCTGTTGGTAGGCATCTGTCCTAATTCATATTGGGAAGAAATCTGTTCATTGTGAACATCGAATCACTCTTTCTAACCTGGAGTTTCAGTCAGGATGATCAAGGCAGTGTGTGGATCAAAGTCCACTCAGTCTGCGACACAGGGAAACTGGGAGCATTGTCCCATCAAAACTTAGAACCATACACAAAAGAGAAGGCCCGACTTTGGCCTGTAGTTCATAAGAGAGAGTATCTCTCATGAAAAGAGTACACATAGATGTCTATTGGTGCCCACACACGCCAAAATTATTGTTCCTTTCTGCTTTCACAACTGGGGAAGGCATCAACAGTGGGCTGCATCTTTTTCCAGTGAGTGAAGTTTTTAAGATGTTAGACTCTTTTCTTGATATCTGAAATGGTAGTAGTTTGACCTAGAAACCAACAAAAGCCCTCATGATTCTTCTGGAAAAAGCAGTCTTTAACACAACTATTACAAGTTTTTGGGTTTGGGATATTTCTAGAGTAATCAAGTTTATAAACCTCCATGCACACAATTGACCAAAGGATTTATGTGCTTCAGTAAAGCCAAAGACCATATTTTTTAATTTCTGTATAATTATAGCATTATATTAAAAGACTCTGATGAAGTTTTTCAGTTTCAGGACCTATCTCCTGCAATGAAATGTAATAAGGGCTCTATACTATTGGTACTCCAAAAATGTCAGGACTCACCTGCAAAAATCTAGTTCAAAACTGGGTGATTTTTAACAGGTCACTAAGCACAGTATCCCTATCCCGTATTGCACACATGGCTGCAGTCTTCAAGAAAAAATGTTAAAATAGCATAGTAAGGTAGCAGCCATTTTGCCCAGAGTTATCTGGCAGCGCAGGATGGTCTTTTACAGTTTGTCACCGATCCTGGTGGAAAGCACTCATCCCTACTGTCTAGATTAATTTGGTTTGGTCTTCTCGTGTCCCCTGTTTTAGCAACACAACTTTCATAGCTCTGCTGTGTTCAGAGTTCCACTCCTGCTATCTGTAGCCTCAGGTGTGACATAAAAACTCATGACTGTAATAAATTTGGGGTTTTTCCCTTGCTTCCAAGGATTTTGAAAGGATGAAAAGTGAACAGCAAAGGCAGCAATTCTGGAGATGATGAGTTGTGTTAAGGCAATACAGCCTGATTGCATTTCCAAAGAATGCAGAATATCATCTAGTAAATGTTTGCAGTAAGACTTTCACAATATCTGATAGAATCGTACCTCTTTAGAGAGAGATGGTGACTGGAAACGTCTTGTGGGGTTTTTGGTTGTTGTTTTATGATTTCTTACGTTTGATTTATTTTTGTTTTCTTTGCATAATTTGCTCTACAGGCACAGTTAGGGCTCTGCATATCGTGAAGGATTGTGCCTTCCATGAATGTGCAAGGACTGTACTTTTTTTTTTTTTTGTCCTTCCCTTGTGACTTTGGTCACAACCTTGTACCCCTGGAAATAAATACATATTTTTAGCGAGCGATGTTTCTTCGCTGTTACTCTTGAGGCAATCTGGTATTTGCAGTATACCTTCATGCTGTGTGTATGTGTGCGGTGTATTTCTATATGTGACCTCTGATGTTTGTTTATCCTGATTTATGAGATCCCATGCATACTATAGGGAAGAAAAATAAATATGCAAAGTGCCATAGACTTTTAATGGAGTTACCCAGTATTTCTTCACAGAAGCTGACCTTGAGATTGCTTTTCATGCACAAGTCAAAGTATGTAAATTAAGATCTCAAAGTGACAGTTCAAAACATGTACATAGTTTGTAAAGTTCTTGCCAAAACCATGGAATTTTCGTGTTCTACAAAGGCTGTTCATCAGCTTCTGAAACTGTGGGTAGCAAAGTGTAGAAAAATGGCAGTGCTCAAACACTCAGAGTGAAATTTGGTCAAAGCACTAAATTTCACTTCAGTAGAAGTCTGCCAAAATTTACTCATGAAATCTGTGAACATACTGCCAGTCCAGTGTAAAGCTTCCAGTTCCCTAACAAAAGCAAAACCGAAGCTGGTATCTAAAATTGACTGATGTATGCCTAATTTTCTTTTAATGACATTTGCTTTGCTAGTGTTTAGAGTGACAGAGATGGCAAAATAAGTGGAGAACCAACTCTTCCAAAGTGAAATGAGAAAACTGTGGGGGCTTCCAGCTCCTCTTTCCTAAACAGCACTAATAATAGAAAACACTTTTAAATGTTTCTGTTGGCTGCATTTATATGTCAAATGCTCCCAGAAACATTTTCATCTCATATCTTGCCTCTTGATTTCCCTGTACTCCCATTCAACAACCATTGCTTCTAATGGTTTCCAGTCCCAGCTCAAAGCTTTTCCATATTATTGAGGATAGCAAGTATTTTTCTCTCTACCCTCTGCCATTGTTTGCAACATAAAAAAAATCATTACAATGAATTTCAGTTACATTTACGATTAGTCCCTGTCTACAGAAACCACCACGTTTGGCACAGAAGCATTCCT
>NW_010156581.1:12738-29450 GCF_000695765.1 Mesitornis unicolor
GATAGATAAACAAGCAGATATACTGGACTGGTGAACAGATGAGTGGGAAATAGCCAGTTTCCCAGTGATAAATCTATTGTGGGGATGAAGAGAAAATTCAGGCAAAACATTTGGTTCTGTGGTAATGGAGAGGATTAGGCACACATTATAATTGATGCCACTAGCACTAAAAAGACATCAGAGGTGTAGTGTGTGCTGATTATTTCTTCTTTCTGCTTGTAGAAGTTTTCTCTCCTTTGCAGCTGTATGGCTATGCCAAATAAAGCCCCTGAGACCGAGCTTTAGCTGCTGCTCCTCTATCTGCTCCACTGTAACTGCATCATTACCTCACCCCAAACAAAGTCCTTTTTCTTTTTTTTTTTTTCCTTTCAGGATTCAGAAGCTCATAGTAGTCCTGTATGCAGCTAGGGATGAGGAGGATAGATTTATGAAATGGACCATTTCAAATGGCATCATTTTCCCACAGTGAGGCACACCTTTCATAAATCATGGGGGAGCACTTCAAAAATAAAGCATTTGTTATTGCTGCTGTGTATTGTGTTCGCATCTTCTACAACGTGATCTTGGGCTTGGGTGGGGCGGTGGTAGAGGAATCGTCTGTTTGCATTTGTTCTTCTCTAATAATTAGGAATTTTTATTGTGTAATTACAGGAAAAATCAGAACAGAGTTTGAGAAAAGCTTTACAATGTGAATTTTTAACTTATCTTTGTTTAGCTGGGGCGACACCAAACCTCAGTTTTGTAGTTTGGGTATGAAGCCAACCATTTCTTACGTACCTCCTATCCTGTGGGGCATTCTCTGCCTCATTATGTAGCAGGAGGTCAGCTGAGAAGAGGAGTTCAAGTGTAGACAAAAAGCTTTTTTTTTTTTTTTAAGGCTGGTGGGTTAGTGCTATTTTATGGGTATTTTTGCTGCTTAAACTCAAAGACCCTATTTTTGCTGCTTTAATAAAGCTGTCTCTGCCTTTTGAACTGGCCAACATCTATATATTGTGCTGGGTGGGAAGAGGATTCTTTCTGTGTTGTCAGTATTTTTTCTGTGTTTCCACAATCCAGTATTGCAATAATTTTACCAGTGAGTTTGATGCCACTTGGGATAAATGCAGGTCTCTATTAAACCTGTAACCAGACTGATGTGAAAAGTCAACACTTACTACACTGTATTATTTGTGTGGATACTTTAAAATAATCTGTTTGTTTTGGAGAGGAAACTTTTGAGAATGCTATGAGATAGCAACTCGTCATTACCTGTAATGGGCCAAGGAGAAAGGCCTTGATTTTGGAGAAACGTGTTTTGACCAGAATTGATAGAAAGACAAAGATGATGGTAGTGAACCACAATTGCCTGTGTTTAAGAACAGAACAAAAGAAAACACCAATAGAATATTGAGGTGTGTGTTAAATTTACAAAGTTATATAGAAATTTAAAGAAATAGTGTTATATTAAATGTCTAATTTTTTCTATTACACCGTTCCATATGTACATACCCCAGTGAAAGCGTGTCCTATTGAGAGCAAAGGGTAGGTGTTAGCAAAGCTCAGGGTGACTTTTCTTAAACTTGAAATGCTTCACTTGGCTACCTGGCATATTTTTGATATATGAATGGGGGTGACGAACGAGTGGCTTGGTATTTTGAATATCCTGGTTTTTTTCATTGGTATCCATGGTAAAGTCACAAAAAAAAAAGCACAAAAAATAGTATTATTTTATTAATTTGTAGTTCATAGAGGACTGAATGAAATGTATTTATTTCCTTATAAACATTACAATTATTTTTCTCTTGCATGTGCTTTCAATATCCTTTATTAAGACAAGAGCCTAGGTGAGAGAAACCTATCGCTGCCAACATGAAGCTCAGAGCTTCCTCTGCAGTGGAAACTGAGAGAACAAGTCAAGGTCAAACTCACTATTTATTCCTGAAATTTCTGCAGACGCTGTTATTTAGTTGTAATGAGCCCTGCTTGGATCCGATTGGGAAAGATACGAACTTTTAAGTTTGGAGGCTCCAGTTACATACCTGGGTATCTGCACCCCAAATCTGAAGGCTTGGCAGTTCAGATGTTGACTTTCCACAGAGTTTAGAGGAACTTGTTCTTGTGATAGTGAAAATGTATTTTGCTGAGGGCTAAGAAACTACTGCCAGGAGTGTAAACTTACCTGGTCACTACTCCACTGGGTTTTGGGGTACAGCTCCTGTGTTTACTGAGCATATAGATGTGCTGGGAGGGAGAGAAAATGCATTTTATCAGCCATGCAAAAAATGTTTGTTAGAGCTGTAAGTGGCATACAATTCAGTAATATGCGACATTGTATTTTTTTGAGTAAAAAGGAGATGATCATGGCTGAAGAAACACACGCACTTTCCCATAACATGAGGGAGACTTGTATAGGAGCTTGTTGAATACAGATAGCAGCTGCTTCTTGTGGGAAATAATAGAATCTTTTTTCCTGTAGATTTCTTAAAAGGCTTGATATATAATAATATTAGTTATGTCATTACAGCAGAAGAATTGCTTTTCTAGCTGAGCTGAGGTATTGAACAGTAGTGTATATAATGGATAAAAATGGTTCTCATGGATAAGGAGAGACAAGTGTTGTCACCCCTGTTTTGTGGTGTATGTATAGTATATTTGTATGCTCTTTTTTTTTTTGACATCTGAGGGCATCATGTGTGAATTTTGTCCCTACACTAGTGTCAGACTTTGAATATCTTTACGCTGTAGCTGAGATCAGGAAATACTTTTGTACCTCAACCACCTAGTCCGTGAATGACAGATAGCAATTTTGCCTGTGTTAGTGTATGAGTATCACCATTCTGTTTTAGTGCTTCAGTGTTTAAAGCTGTTAAATAAAGCTAGGATTCATCAAGAACTGTTTTAATAGAATTGTCAGGTAGCTGCAGTGACTCTAATTTAAATGAGTAAGCAACACCTATGGGCAAATGATCTTTCTGCATACAGAAATTAATTACAATTCAGGACTGATGAACTTTTATGAGCTAGTTAATTTTTAAAAGATGCTGTGTATGGTTTATTGAAATTAAAAGAAAGTGACAGCTTTCTGCCCCTACCCTCATAAAATCCTGTCCTGCATATAATATTGACCTGGTTAAGTTCAAAGACGTAGGAACTCTTCTCTGACACTTCATCGCATAAGGGCCAGCTGAAGGTTTCAGTACACTTCAGGTAAATAGAAAAGCTTCTTGCTGGTCATCCGTGTTATGTTGGCTTTTAGCAGCAAAGAAGCTCTAAACTCCTACTCTGTCCTTTGTCCTTGATTACCCTCAAAACCATTTTTTAAACAAAATACTGTTTAAATTCAGCATCAGGTTGCAAAATGCCCATTTATGGAGTGTTATGAATTAGTATTGATTATAAAACAGGACACCATACACCACAGCATTGCAGATATTTTTATGGTGTGGATCTTCTCCTGGTGAAAAGATTTCATAGGCCACTGCCCTCCCTAATTATGACTGCAGGATGCAGCTTGCTTCCCATTCAAGACGGGACCACGTTGTCTTTCATTTGTATTCACATACCATTCTTGTGGGAAAGTGAAGTTACAGCTTATGGGCAGAGGTAATATTATGAAGGCATTTAGGCTGGTACTGTCCCAAGAATCTGGCTTTGGGTTTTCAGTCGACTGTAAAAAGCAAGCTGCTTCAAGCAATGTCAAGCAGTGCTCAGAAATACCGTCTTGAATTTACTGCTTTTGTTACTACTGTTACAAGTCTTCCTGCCCTCCCATGACCTTCACAAACCCAGAGACCATAACTTTTCAAGCCTGTGCTTTATGGTCAAAATTTTGAAGAAACTTCTCTCTTGGTCCTGATGGTGCATTTCTTTGCTGTGATGCTTACCTTTCTTGACCAATATTGGGGGATTTTGTAGAAATTCATGCCATGTCTGTGAAACCTGACGTACCAAAACTGTTACATGATTGCTGTTGGACTGCCGCTACCCTTTAACCACTGCAAGGAGTCTTTCTGGGGTTCAAAGCCACATTAACACTCACTTTTTGAAATTAACCTTAGACAGGACAACAAATTAGCCTTCTGTTAAATACTTAAACTGTCTAGCAAAGAAATTAAAAAAAGTCAAATGAAATGAGAAATCAGGATGCTGCTTTTCATACCCAGCAAATGAGTTTGATAAATGTTGTATTTTCTGAAGTCACTTAGTTTTTTACTTTTTGCCTGTGCCTGAAGCAATAAAGACGGAAACATTGTCACTAACTTAAAAAAACAAAAACAGAAACAAAAACGCCCATAAAAAATAGCTTACTCTGTAGCTAAATTTCTGCATCTGTTGTAGGTGCATTCAGGATTTTTAGTATTAAGCTTAGATGAGAGTGAAAAGGTGTTTTCTGGAAAACACGTTGAACACAGCTGCTCCAACTGGACGTTCGCATGAGGAATGTTAATTTTCATGCTTCAATACAGAAATCTCAAGTTTCCTGGATGAATTAGCTGTTAATGGATTTCTAAAATGTACCACCAGTGGTGTGGGAGAATGTAGGCTGTGCTGAGGCCAGAAAACACAGGCTGTAATCAGATAACCTGTTATTATAATAAAGCCAGCGGATAATACTTTGCATTGCTCAGTTTAGTAATTGGTCTGCCCCATATCCTGCAGTCTTTGGCACTATAAAGAATGATATTTCGCCTGTCAACTACTTGTAACAGTTTTACTTCCTGTGTATTCTAAACTGAAATCCCAATTTCAGATCTAAAAGCGAAGTCTATACAAAGTGTCCCAAAATAATCTGTTAGGCTGCTTTCACAATCATTTCAGAGCATTGTTCTCTGGCAAAGTTCAGGTTGGTTTACCTTGCAGTGGACATACAGTCATGTCATTGACAAAACACTAGCAATCAAATATTTTTTTGCTTAGGTTTACAGTATAGTGACCAAGGACAGGCTGCAAGAAGTCGAAGGAAAGAACAGGATGCTGTTTTTCAGAATGTGGCAGAGGAAATGTGTGGTCACTTAAACACACTGATCTTGCGGGTTTTTGTTAGGTTGTTTCACTTAAAAATAAATAATTTAAAAAATTCCAGATCATTCAGTGATTGTCTTCCTGTTTGTCTGTGGTCACTATGTGTCCACTACACTTTTCTAGGATAGGCAATTTATTATGAGTTTAAATGTGCACCCATGTGTACACGTACACGCGCCTTTTGGTCTGTAGCCGTACTGCACGAGCTAGTTTAGATGAATGATACAATGCTTGTGTGCACTTCACCGCATGTGCAGCCTGGAACCTGCTGCTGGGGTGCTATTTATGTTAACATCTGTGCTTTTGTGACAGAAACTTGTTCTGTGTTTTCATGCTTATTCTTTAGTTTTTCTACATGTTTGTCAGTCAATGCCTCCCGCTAACTTTTGAACTCGGGCTAGTTTCAACCAAATATGTCTGAAGTCTCAAGCTAACTGGATTTCTCCCAAATTGCAAAAAGCTGGCAGGTAAGCAGAGGGCACAGACTCAAATTAGTGCTTTTGCTGCAGGAAAGGTAGGAAAAATTCAGCTTTTACAACTGCTGAGTAGCTGCTGGTTGCCAGTTGGCATCTGTGCCCTGGCCAGCCAGACAGCAGAGGCATAGCCTCAGGCTGGCCACAGCAGGAGCCACCTCCTGCCCAGCTGTTGGGACAACAGGTAGGTAAAGAACATGGAGCTATGGGCACCTGGGGAGGTGATTCTGTAGGGACTCCAAGGAAAGGCAGAGTTATAGTGGTTAGATGATACAGGAGGGACTGGAGACACTGCAAATGGGGTTGAGGGACATATGGAGGGTAATGAGGTGCTTTGGGATGGGTAGAAGACCAACTTTGTTATGAGGAGTGAATGCAATAGACACAAAACACACATTTGTTCTGATTACAAGTATGTTCATATTTTAGCTTAGCCTAATTACTGCTTTTGACTCAGCTCAACACATAATGTTGCATGTCATGCTCTCCTACTTTTAATTTCACAGCTGAACACATCTCTATTGTTCTAATCCCCCTTTCCAAGTCTTGCTTTACTCCATCTGGAGGATGCGCAAGGTGTTTGACTGACCTGCGGTACTAATGACCCCTTTGGATGATCCTTTGGGGAGTATCAGTAGAAAAGTATAGACCAAATATTTCCCCCTTAGGTGCTGATTATTTGCTTTCTAGAAAAATGGCTGATGTTCCCGGGCTGTTCTAGATGTCAGGTATCACTCACCAAGACCATGGGAAAGGCCAGTTGGACCTGATAAAGGCATTTAGTAACAACAGTTGCAGCCAAGAATGTGAGGAACAGATGAAAGTGTGATAGCTAATTTTGTAAGGGGAGCAACAGTTTAAATAACATAATGTTGCATCAGATGGCTTCTTTCTGAAAGTGTCTGACTAACTCAAGATAATCCCTTCTTTTGCTTGAAAATGTAGGTTTTTTTGCAAATCTTACATGATGCTCAGTTGGATTTTCCAGGCAGAAGGACAACCCAGTTTAGTACTAACCCTGCAAAATTCTTTAGTTTTTCCTCAGCCTGTTTATTTAGCTTGTGATTACTAATGGTCTAATCTGAAGACGTTTTTCAAGGTGTACAAATGTCTGTGGCAATTGATGACCTAACAAAATACTTTGTTTCAGTCTAGTGCAGCTTTTTCCTTAACTGCAGAGTAAGGTGAACTTATTCTCCCAAAAAAATCATTATAAATATTTTCTGAATTGTATTTCAGCATTTTTTAGTTGATTATGCTGATGACGATATTCCACCTCTCTTTGTCATCTGTCATTTGGGAGACAGATTTTTATGTTTAAAAAGTGGTTTACTTTTGAGTATGGGTCAGTACAACAGAGTTTGCATGTGTGCTCTCCCGTTGACAGCTGTATGTCAAAACTTTAGCTGGAGCATGGTGACCCTTCTGAGCTGGGCATGCGCTCATTAATTAAGGACTCTCTCAAATGTGTCCCAGAGACCTGTGCTGTGACTGCTGGGCTGCTCAGTGACACGAGGATGCCCTTGCTGAAAGTCTGGTGCTCAGTCTCTAGAATTGCCTAATGTCGTCTGTAGTACATGATCTGGGAGCTGGAGGGAGTGACCCTTGAGGATGTGGAATTGGTGGATAGAAGTGCTGTGCCGTTTTTGACTTTGCTGTGTTTAATTATATATGTATTCCTTGTTGAAGTAGGTCCAAAAGACTATAGTAATAATTCAGTTATTTCCTTCATTTCTTAATGTGTACTCATTGTCCAAGAAACAACAGCAGAGCAAAGAATTTAACATGAAAGTTATGTTGTGTCTTAAAAGAAACATGAAAAGATATACAGTATTTTCTTATTTAATTTTTGTATCTGGCTTCAGTGATTAAATAAACTCCTATGTTTTAACTTTCTGTCATTTTTTAAAATTCATTAATATGTTTAGTTTTAATACTGCAATAAAAACTCTGAGAAATTCACCAAAGAGGCGAAATGTGAAAAAAAATGTGAAAAATTATCCCATTGTAAAATTCTGAATTATACATCAGTAATAGTTGTAGAGAGACTGGAATTAGACAATATTACTTATGGTTTGTATTCTGGCTAGGTTTATGAGGAGTGTTAAGCTAAATTTTTCCAATAGAAACCTCTCACCGAAAACTTCATCACAGTGATGGGAATAAAAGCTTTATGCTATTTACTTCGTTGAGTACCAGAGAATACACATGCACAAATATAATCTGCATAATCTGTGCCATACACGTGGGTCTATTTTAAAGGATATGACTGGATTTGCTGAATAGGACTGCTACTATTTTTAAATTTACTCTTTAGTAAATTAAAATTCTCTTTTGAGAATCACAGCATCAAATGTTTGAATTTAGAAAGAACATAAGAGAACGCATCTCTGACAGCAAATAACTAGAAACAGTAGAAGCCTGTGGTTTTTGAGGTCTATGACAGAATGTCTTTAGATATAATAATTGTTGTTGTGTAGTAACTGTAAGATTTATTACGTCCTTAACAATTCATGTGCTAAGAGTTTATGATTTATAACTTATATGCCAGTGTGTCAAAGAATACCTGTTCTGCTTTTTTTTTAACCACCGATGCCTTTTTTGTGGTTATATTCTAATTAACACGAATACAATACAGCAATATCCAGTAAAAAGTCATTATTTGCAAATAATTATCTTAAAGGAGTATTTAAAACGCTGCAGATATTTTGTCTTGATACCACAGCTGATGACCCTTGGCAGTATCGGGGACTACAAGGCAGACACCTTTCCATTGGCAGTATGGGGGCAGCTATCTATAATTGTGCTTCTCATATCTTGAACTTATTTCCCCCCAATTCTCTTGAATCTTGAATGTGTTCTCATGGATGCACCTGCAAACCTACGATTTTATGAAGGTTGTGTCTGAGAAGTGTTTTGAAAGTAATATATGTTTTCCTGGTTTATAAATATTCCTTGAAGCTTTTGTTTTGGAGTTTAATATGGCTTAAATTGTATTTTTGAGTAAGTGCTGCAGAAATTGAGAGGTTTCTGCTCGTGTCCTAACTTCACACCACTTACCGATGGTCCCCCCCCTGGCATCAGCTGGTTTCACCTTATGTGCTGTCAGTGTGATTGGCTTTATCTTATCTAAAATGGGGACTATGAAGAAAATGCAAATTGAAGCTTATGAATATCTGTAGTGAGAGGGAAGGTATCCAAAATATATGTACTTTGTAGCAGGCTACAACTGTAGCTGGACTTTGGCAATGCAACCTTAGAGCAATAGGGAGCCGCTGATATGCATTTGTGTTTGCATGCACGGTCCATACAATTTATAAAGTACAAAGATGCCTCTATGAGGTCGCAGGGAAAAGCGATCTTACCACAAATGACTCCGTGGTAGCAAGCCTGGTCTGCAATATCATTCTTGTCTGCCCTGAACCTATCATTTCGCAAAGACCATGAATTTGTTTGTGAAGAATAGAAATGTCACAACTCCTGGTGACTGAAGGTGGTATTTTGCAAGAAGGATGGGGCCCGAGCACTGCATACCTTTAATCTTGTATCTTTTCCTGTGGAGCCTCTGTAATTCATAACGCAGTCACGTTATTCAGGAATGTTTCCTTAGACAGATTCTCTCTCTGAGAGTTTAAGTCAAGGGATTTTCAAACAGTTACTTGATTTATATATGCAAACGTGTGGCTCATAAAAGGAGTTTATTTTACAACTTCTTTAGTACTATGCACCAGAAAACTTTCAGTAATTATAACTTGCCTAATGTTCTTTTTCTTCTGTTCTGTACCCTTCTGTCATGTATGTGTGTAAGTGGGTATCTCATCACTTTAGCAATTTGGTAAAATTACATGGTGAGGAAGGTGACTGCTGCTTCCTTCTTCAGTTTCATTTGATGGTTCTTGTGGTTCATTGTCATTGGACCAGCAAATTACAATTTCGATTCTCAAACCTCTGTCTTCAGTTTCACTTGCTACCTATTTGTATGTTTGTTGCTGTGTGAATCATTTTTGTGTGAACAGATTCAAATTTTGTCCTTATAAAAACAACTCCTTATCCATTATTTTTTCATAGCTTGAAGACTTACTTACCTTTTCTTAGAGTCAAATGTTCTCTGAACTTATTTTTCAGTCCATCACCAATCTTTTGATGAGTGAAATACTGTGTTGTCTTTTTAAGGCTGGGAGTATAAGACAGAATGTTCAATCACAGTTACTTTTGAGGTTTTGATTCCTATTTAAGTGGTCCTTTTAATGTCATCTTTAATTTAATCAGATAATGTCATCAAAATAACATTTACTCTATTACTGCAAATTCACTGCATTATTAGCTAGTGTAACTAGACAAAAAAGATAGTATGAACCCCCGTGGAAATATATGCTTCCAGTAAAAATTGATACAGTTCATAGAAGCTCTATATTTAGTTTCAAAGCACTCTCTATGGGAAGATTTTATGATTCTGAAATAATTTAAAAACATATTTTGATAGAATCTACAGCACCTACCAACTTGCTCTGATTTTGGCGAGTTATTATTCCTTTCCACAGTTTTAAAGTCGAACAAGACATTTGACGCAGTCACAGAAATATTTTAAGTCTACTGCCCTTTAAATGCATTGTATTCGTGAATTGAAAGTCAATTGACTTTAGTTTATAGAACAGTCGCATTATAATTTGATGTCGTGTCTTTTTTTGTCTTGGAGGAAACTTTACACAAAGCTTTCTGGTTTGTAACATATGTAAGATATACAGATATTTGACAGTCTCCTGTTGTGACCTCAGGTGATACCCCATCATTACTGATCAGAAACAATCTCTGATGTCTCAAAGAGCTCCTGAAATGAGATGCAACTCTGTTGAGTTTACTGGCAATTAGCAGGACTGAGGCACATGGAAGGGAACAGTGAGCGGGAGTAATTGCTCTTGCTTAGGAAGGAAGAGAAAATGGTTTTGTATTTGGTAGGAACAAACTTTTTAAAAGTACATATTCAGTTAGTGAAGTTGAAAAAGCTCCTTCAAGTTATTGGATGTTTATACAATTTTGCTGTTTAGTTTGTACCAGAATAGTACTCAAAATGTAAAAATGCAACAAAAAAGTGCATTTGATTATTTTAATCCTGGTTGGGAGAGAAGGTTATAAAAATCTATTAAAACCACATCATAGAAGATTTCTGTCCCAATACTTAGTGTTCGAGAGGTTTAAGAAAATATCCGAGTGTTTGGCTTTATGTTAGAACTTCATAATATTTATCAGTACTTGTTTATTTTTTCTGTTGCTATTTGTCTCCACAAATTAGTTGACTTCAGTTTTTCAATTCAAGATTTCTTCTCATCCTTTGAAATACTGAATCCTGAAAATAAACCCACTGTCTTTTATGGTCTACAACCACCTTGGCAAGGAATTCAAAATCACAAGGATGTCTTCAAGGTTGTGAGGATCCAATGTGGTCACTTCGTGATGCTTTTAAGCTTTTTCACAGGAGCTCAAAGGAAGCATGGACTTAGATTGGGGTTTAAGTGCCCTGAAAGACAAGACATAGTATGGGAGAAGGAAGAGTTTCTGTAATGAGAATAACCTTACTCCCAGTCATACAAATGTAGGTATTGTCAGGTTGAACGTTCAGCAGTCTCGACTTCCACCTTTGAACACCCAGAGAAGAATTCTGTAAAAAACCACGACAGAAAACACAACAAAGCATTTCTCAGTTCAAAACCAGCACTTGGAGTTACACCAGGAAACAAATTAACAGTCTCTGAGGTCCAGCTACTCAGATGTGCTGTATCAGAAATGCCACTTAGCAGTAAGACAACTGACATTTCCACGTGGTTTCTTAAGATAACTTGATGTATATCATACTGATGCAGCAAGCCATGATTCTGGTGAGCAGTCATCATCTCAAAGAAAGAGAGGAAAAAAAACCAAAAAACTTTTCCCCTCCTCCCCCCAAACTATTGCAGTTAATGTGTTTAGGCTGAGCACAAACACTTTGTCATGCTGTAAAATTGTTTGATCAGAAAACAACAGTGTGCATAGACTGTACCACATTGCTACTCTAGTATCTTCTCAGCTGAAATTTTTTGGGACGTTGAGTTAGCTCTCTCCACCTTTAAAGTTATGCACAGATATGAGAATATAAAATAAGGAGCAAATTCTGCTGCCCAAAGTAGAATCGTCTAACCATCTATTATGTCCTGTCACCTCTGCAGTTGAGTAGGAGGGGCTTTCCTGCAAAAAGATACTGAGGATCATGTATACGTATGACCCTAATCACAATTGCAAGCTGGTATAACATTAATGTTGTTATATGTCAAGGAAAATAATAAGTATCTGGAGTTTGGTGGCTAGTAACAGTTATGGGTCCCTCAGCAATGTGAAACTTTATTTAACCTGTTCGAACCAGTATCAATTCAGTCAGTTTTCTGCACATTATGACATTCTAGTACAAACAAAACAAACATACAGCCTGCACACTACATTTTGACTGTGCTTTACATGTGCTTGTTTATGAAAGAAAAATTCTTACCATGCCTCCATAAAATTCAGTTTGTAAAGTCAGTAGTCCAGATTAGCACACAAGTCACTGGCCTGTAAGTTTCCCCCTCTGTTTTTGATATGCTATTGCTTTATGACTGAAAATTGTATTCCTTGATTCCTTTGCACAGTAGTGAACTTCACCCTTTTACACTTGTGTTCCTAAACCAGAAAATCCCATAAACTCAACTTTAGCTTGAATATAGTCCTGTCAGCAGCCAGTTGGACAAGCCATACACTTTGAGCTGTGCAGGTAGCTGTCGGTTTGTTGACTTTGGGTTTTTATGGGTGAACGTTCTTTACCTGTCCTTTTGTACATTGTAACCTGGTGTTCATACAGCTTTCACAAGCTTATTGATTGATTACTTTTCACCCACAAGACAATAAAATAGTGTTTTTGCTAATAGCATTTGCCAGAAAAATATGGTTTATTTTGGGTGTCTTTTAGGAAAAGTTGATGTAGTTTAGTCTGTCTTTGCAGCAAATAAATGCTAGGGAGTAGAAGCATTATATTTCTTTGTTCCATTTTCAGAATCTAAATAGAAGAAAAAAATATACTGCATACTTAGTATTTGGGTGTTTCATCAAGTATAAATATGCATTTCTGGCATATTTAATAACTTAAATTATAAGATACAGTGTAATGAAACCCATATTGCATAATGTCTGAAGTCTGTAACGTAACTCACTTCATCTTTTCGACTCTAATGCTTTGGTTTATCAGATAGGAAATGGGGGAACACTGGCAGTTCATAATAAGCAGCATTTGCCTATCCCTGTAGAAGAATGAATATACCAGAGGTTTTTTTGAAGCAGCTGGTGCAGAGGGAGAAAAGAAAAAGAGGAGGGGAAAAAAAAAATCCCTGAGTGTGCAGAGAGGATCCAAGCCATTTTACTGTCCTTACTTGGGTAAGAGAAGTAGCTTCTTTATTTAACTATTATTTCTCTTTTCCAAATAAATATGAGCTGCTTCTAAATAGGATGATGATAGCAGGTGGTCTCTCAAGCAGAAATTATTTTCAAGCTGACAAGTATACTGAGCACAGTATAACTACATGTATTTCAGGAAAACATCATGCACGTCTGTTTAAGGATTCATTAACATGGTATAGATTAAACCCATTGAAGATGGCACAGATTGTTTCATTTTATTACATTCAATTGGATTGGATGTGTGCCATTTGCAAAGAGCAATATTACCACCAAAAAAGAAGTCTGGCACATTTGTCACACAATATTCCGCTATTGAGAATGAACTGTTTCTGAACATCAGAAGGTAAAAATCTGGTTTCCCCTCGCCCTCTGCCATATTAACTGCAAGAAAACATGACTGCACATGTCTTGTTATAAAGTATTTGAGTGGCACGTATTCTGTGCCAAAAGTCGTCTCGTTTAGTCTCATAGAAAGACCTTTGTATTCTTCATGATGCCAGGATTCAAGTTCATCAACCTGCTGACACGCTGCTTCTCCCAGATCCCAAAGCTCATCCAATTCACGCTGTCACACTTGGACATCTTGGTCCCCCAGAGCCCTCCCTGGGATCAGGGATCGCATGTGGGAGGAGAGGGGTGGCCACGGCTCCGGGAAAGGGGAAGCCTGTGTGAGCTGCAGAGGCAGCCCCTCTCCCAGATGAAGGGAAACAGCTGCTATTAAAGGGAGCTGGTCAGACAAAGAGCTAGATTTAAATTCATATAATGTTGCTGTTTATAACATGAATACTTTAGACATCTGTTTAAACTCCAGTGTTCTAAATGAATGGGAGCCTTCCCAAGATGGGGCTTATAAAGCTTTATCTGTTACATGAGTACTGCAGGTTGTAAAGATGTGTCTTAATCAGCTATCACTTTTCTTTAATATTTAAGTCAGTAGCAAAAATGTACATGGGAAATAGTGGCATAGCCAACAACAACAAAAAAGGTGGATTAAATGAGAAGTGTGTGTCTATATTCTAAATACACATATTATAGATACTCCTTTTCATTCTGTACCCTTAAAAAGTCCTTGTAGTGTGTGTGGGGGGGGCGCAGAACAGAACAAAAGCAAATTTGCTGTCATCGGCTTGTATCTAAATGTTCCATTTTACATTAAATGGTAACAGAGTTGCAGCATATCCCATGTTGTATTTTCTACTTTTGCTGCAAGATCCATTTACAGGATCCATTTAACGTATTTTTACACCATCCCTTTTGGATTAATCGACGTTATTTTTCAGGAACTCAGGCTCACACACATTTACACTTTATATTATTATTTCTTTTTGTTGTGCTGGTTTAGATCACACTGTGATTCTCAGAGGGATTTAATTTTAATTAATGGAAAATTTAGAACAGGACCATTTAATAAATTGGTTCTCCGGCCTTAGGTCTAGCAGTCAGGATGGAGTAGCTTTTATTTTTTCATCAGCGGAGGTTACTGATTCTGTAACAAAATAATTGACAAAAGATAGGTAGGGTGCGAAGCATTTGATTCATAGTGTACCTTCAGTGAAATGCACTGAAGAGTTAATTCATTTTATTTTACTTTTTTATTTTTTTGTTGGTGCAGTTGGGACTCAGCTGTTGTTTCCTCTGGGATTAAACAGCTGTCAGCATTGTTAATGACATCAAATTCATGCATTAAAATTCTCTCATTCCTCTCCATATAAAATGCGGATGTGGAAAGCACTGCCATATCCCCCTTTGTGAAGGAATGAAAATCCAAGGAAAGATAACAGCACTTATTACAAAACCACAGACCGGAGCTTCTGTTGATGGAATCTCGTAATGAGTAATTAAGCTACTTTGCAGAAGTCAGCGCTGTCACGTTTGCAATTGGGTATTTCCATTCCCCTGTGGATACAGCTGGGAAAAGACTACTAAGGTGATAAAAAAAAGAAAAATAGAATTGTTCTAGAAATATCATCTTCATGAAGCTTGGAGGTTTCAATGCAAAAGTGGCTATGAAAAATTAGCCTACAGAAATAACATATCTGATGTAAAAGACACTCCTTTAAAACATTCAGAACTTTTCTCATTTGATAAACAAAAACCAATGAGTTTTTATTATGCTGCAGTCTCACAGGGTTCTGACAATGGCAGGTTTATTTCTGGGATGAGTTGTTGGGGGTTTTTTTGTTTGTTTTCTGAGCCTTGTGCTCTATAAATGAAAGTTTTCAACTCTCTTCACTTCTGTAGTTCTGAAAATATGTTATGGGAGGCTTGTGGTCTGTGGAGGGGAAATTATCATTTTGGGGGAGGAAAGGATTGATACAGAAATTTTTTTGCTGTAAAGTTCAAAACATTACTCATGCTTTTAAACTGATGTATAGTTCTTATGCCCCTAAGAACTCCAATTATTAGAAGTAGTTCTGGATTTTCACTAGTTTGAATGTCCCTATTCTTGTTTTAGTTCTTTTCTAGGTTTTTTTATGGTTTGTAAAGCAATTAACTTGCTCTTAACTTTCTTCTTTCAAGTAGCTTTGATTTTTTAGAGGCAAAAAAATTAAGCAGTAAGCATAGTTTTCTGAATGTCTTTATCCTATTTCCAAGAAGTCATTTTTGTGCAGAAATACCCTAGTTTTATAATATCCCCATACATCAGCTGTTACAGTGAAATCAAGTTAAATTAAGCCCAATGAAGAAACCAGCCTGCTAACAAAATGTATTGATAAAGTAGTTTATTGAATTCAGTAAAATGCACTGAAATATATAAGAATAAACCACTTAATTGAATAACCAGCTTCCAGATCAGATGGTGAAATGTAAGTATCTGATGAGTCAAATTAATATACGTGTTAACTGAATAATAGCTGGAGTCTCTAAAACATGCTGTGCCGTCTTAAAAACTATCTCTGTGAAAAGCTTCAGAGTTTATTTTTTCAAGGCTATGTATTTTTTAAAAAACTCCAGTTTATTAGCAGAGCCATGGATGGAGATGAAGGCACAATTTATTTTGCTTGGTTGAAACATTAACAATGTAGTAAGCACCCCGCTGTATTGAATAATACACACAACCATGGTCACTATTATAAGAGAGGTTTGTTCAACGTCCTAGTTTCCAGTGAGATCCCTACGTGACTCCCAAATTCAGTCAAGTGTTGCACTGGTGGTGTCAAGTGTCTTTTTGTAGTTAATTTAATCATGGTTGGCCCAGAAATGGACCTGTGAAACTCTGTAGTGGTAATTTTTATGTCCTTTTTCATCATTACTGAAAATGTGCCCTTCTGGAACTAACGCTCACTAGTTTTATCATTAGTGTGTAGTAATACCTTGTAAAAGTATTCTTCCATTAGCTTATATTTTCAGAAGAGAAAAAAAATGAAATAAATGAGAGAAATACTCCTATATTTACATGAACTGTAAGCAGGTCCTGCAGGTTTTGAAGTGCTTTGTGTTGAAGGAGATGAAGGCTTGTGCCACTAGCTGCGAGTGCCATTCAGTCCTTTGTATAATTATCTTCTTTGAAAATGAAAGGCTTGAAGGGACTCTGGGAATGGTGTCAGAACGAAGTGCTTTAATTCTGGGAGCACACAGCTGATCTTTCCTTATAGTCAGGTGCTCTCACTCCAGATGTGTCACAGTGTCATCTTTTTAAAATCCTAGATGAATAAAGACAAGAAAGTCCAGAGGTTGATAGGGTATGGTAGGAAAATTTGACAGTAACATCTACAACCAAGAATCCATAAAGGATTGTAACCCAGGGAGTGAAGAAGAGGTTATGAGTCTTTTCTTTCC
>NW_010156581.1:29481-33313 GCF_000695765.1 Mesitornis unicolor
AGGTGTTCTCTGTCCAAGTTTTACTACCCCTAGAAACTTCCAGTTATAAAAAGTATTGTCAGCACAGCAGGGATGCAGTCCTGATCTGGTTGAGTAGATGCTGTGGCACAAACACCCTGCATAACATAGGAGTGCAAGCCCATGCTGGCCAGTGCTCATAAGGATGCTGATGGTCTTTATCTCCCCCATTCAGTTCACCCCATCAAAAATATCTAGACTGCAATGAAAATTTTTCATAAGCTGATATCCTTCCTTGAGTAGCTCAAGTGCTAAAGCTTTCTGAGGTGAACTCCTTTACCAAAATGGTTTTGAATCATGACTTGGAAAAGGCTAAAAGGTCTGGAAATTCTTTGTTCTTTATAGTCTTGGAGGGAGGGGGAGAGAGAAAAGAAAGCCAAATATGTCTTGATTGTCTAAATTGGTGAAATTCACGTCAAACTTCAGGAAATTCCAAGTAGCTGTTTGCTTTGGCAATAGTAAGACCCAGAACCCATTCTCTATGTAGGCAAGTAAAATGTGAGTTTTACCTGTAGTCATTGTGGCGTGTATCTGCTGAGACAGTCTAAGGCTTTTTTGAGTGGTTGACTTGGAGCCAAGGAGGGGCAAAATGAGTAATTTGGGGTTGTATATTTGATGTCAGGTATAGGGAAATGATTGCCAAATGTGTTCACATCCAGTCACTAAGCCATATGAAAAACCTGTCTCTCGAAATCGCACTTTATCAGACATATCCTATTAATTAAAGGAATAAGTCTAGGGGAAAAATATTCACAAATAGTTGAATAACTGTCAATTATTTTTTCCTCATACTTAGCAAGAACATTCCTACGCGTGGGAGTATACCCAACTCAAGTATATGTGTTTCTTCTTGGTGGATAATATAGTAGTTGCAAATCTTTCATTATCTCAAAGACCTGTATTACTCTGAAAGATGTATATTTAAAAAGATGCTGGCAGTAACTGCTGCTGACAACCAGCTCTATTTGAAATAGACTCCCTCTGTGGCACTGTGTAGGAAAGACTCTGTACATTGTTCTATGGATTTTTCATTTGCTTTCAAATAGTCCTGCTTCTGTGTCTGCAAAGAGCGAATAAGCAAAGTTTGAATCAGTTTGACTTTGGAAGCATGATTCTGAGCAATTACCTTGGGAAAATACACCTCCTTTCACTAAATAGATGTGTCAGAAAGAGCCAGAGTACAGTGTGCCGCTGCTGAAATACATGTGTGCGCTCGTAAACCGGACCCAGCCAATTAAACATCAAAATGTTGGCTGCATTCCGTTCACAGGAAGACTTATGTAAGTTCATTTTCATAGTCTGTGTGTGTGTATGTGTCTTTAGACTTTAACTGACAGATTCCCACAGTGAATAGGCTGGGGAGTTATCAATTATATGGGGTTAGCTGTGCGCTGCAATTGTATGCTCAGTGGCTTTCTGACAGAAGCAGGCAGAAAGCGAGAGAAGTGGAATAATTCTGGTTCAGCATGACTCTTAATATTTCAGTCTAGGAACTTAAAATTGTTGTGAAAAGATGGAGAAAACAGTCACTTTAAGCCTGACCGCTGTTGTTTCTGCTGTTAAGAGCATGTGAAATGCTAATGACTGTTTCACCCCAAAGTAGGAACCACAGGGTACTGAGATTGAGTATTTGGGGGTTCAGTAATTTATAGCCTAATACTAATTTGAATTATTCACTTCTAAGAGCACTGAATAACTTTTAGCTAATTACCTCAAAGTACTTTACAGAGCAGTCAGTATATACAAATCAGTGTGATTTGTTGGAAAATAGCTGCTGTATCCACTTTCTAAATCATGTGGGTGCTCCAAGCACAACCTTGAGTTATGTGCAAGTCTGAGTGACTTTTATTACTGCTGTTTTCCATCCTCATGTATGTCAATTTGGCAGGATGTTTACGTTCATTAAATGTTTGCAATTTGCACAGCAGTGTGTAATGTACTACCGCTTGCTGGCCATCACCGATGTGCTACTTTGCTCCTGACAAGGAACCCATATCTGGTCTTGTCAGGATGGCTATCAAAGCCATTAAACTTGTTAAGCAAAGTAGGCAGGTGCCTCTGAAATGCTTTCAGACCCCTCATTGTTATGTACTGCAGTTTGGTACTGTAGGTGCACTCGTGGGTGAAACATATCAACATCTTTTTCCTACAGATCATAGTAGAAGGACCCCCATGTGTAAAGGAACCAAATCAGCCACCAACATTTTGGTCCTGGTTAAGATTTAAAAGCCCCAAGGATCCTGAGTTGAAAACCTGTGATTACTCTGAAGATCTGCTCTCATGTTGTCATTCTCACTTGTACTTAAAATTTCTGGGAATCTTGTAGAAGTTTTGGGCATTAGACTTAAAGTTAATCCTGAATAGTCCCTAACCTCATATGGATCTGAACACCAATTCTTCTGCCAGTTTCTAATCCTAATATTAAAATAAAAAAATCAGTCTTCCATTTGCATGAGTTTATTACACAACATCTCTTTATTATTGCAGAGTCTCCTTGGAAAGAGTCTGACTTTTGCAAAATACTGGGAGTATTATGTGCCATATAGTAACTGTATATACAAAAATCACACAAGCAAGTAAGAGAACATCTAAAACCAGATCTTAACATACTGAAATCTATATAAGTATAGGGATCTAGTGATTCAGCCCCACCAGGAAATTGGAGGTAAACCAGGGTAAGTGCAGTTGTCAAGGTTTAGGTGGCAGATCTGTACTTCTAGTGCTCTTATTCCAAGGTGCTCTTCTCTGTCAATTATATATTTAGATTATGTTTTTCTGACAATATTAAATGTATTATTAGATATTTGGCTGCTCACCTTTTCTGGAATTTTTTGGTTGGTCCTTTCACCCCACTGCAGATGAACATGACAGAAGGGCGCCCAGTGTCCTTACTCCGACCTCTTGCTACATAAAGGGAAAAGCTAAGTGGAAGAGACTCAGGTTGCAGAATGGCCCAATAAACATGTATCTTTATCATCCCATATTAGAAAAATAGAGTTTGGTATTGTTGTTACAGGAGCTGGAGTATTAATAGATGCCGTTGTTATATCTCAGATTAAAGATTCTTTCAGGTTTTCAGTCCTTCATATGACATGGCAGTATTTAGGATCCCCTTCTATTTAAGGGAATCATGTAGCTTCTGTAACCTCTACAACTCACAGCTGATAGTGAAAGCAGAGAGGAGAATAAGTCTTTGGCTTCATAGCCCTCCATCTGGACACCCACAAACATTAAGGCTTAATTTGCCATAACAACTCACATACCTTTAATTTTTAACTTATGGAAGACCTTTCCTTTCAGTAAGAGACACGTCTCCTGAGAGTTGCCCAATGAACAGCTTACTGCCCATTTGCTTATGATTTTTTTTCTCTCCTCCCCCTTTCCTAATTTTTAATATAAATGCATATTTTCCCCCTCCTTTTGGGGCAGAAATGTAACTTTTGTAGGAGAGTGACGTGTGTTCAAATGACACATTTTCCGGGCATTACATTTGATAATTTCACAGAGATACCGGAGTTACCTCCTAGCAATGAGTTAATGCGACAAAAGAAAATGGGTTGTTTGCAGGAAGCGGAGGATAACAGCACCTAAACTTTACTACTGGTGGTGGTGGAGGGGGCGAATGGGAGGCACAGAAAATTGCTTTTTATAATTAAAAAGGGAATCTCAGATGTTTTATATCTTGAATATTTACAATAAAACCTTCAAGTGCTTGTCAAGAGGGTAATGTGTCATTAGCAGGAGCCTTTGCCTCTCTTCTCCTCTTGGACATGACAGTGCAGCAGGATAAGAGAAGAGTAATTATAGTTCAGCA
>NW_010156581.1:33344-38069 GCF_000695765.1 Mesitornis unicolor
TGATAAATGAGTAATCAGCACACAGGAGCCCCAGTCCTCAAAGGAGGACTATTACAGTGTTATCAGCTGCAGGCCCGGGTGTACGGCGGCCTCGCGCTGAGACCGAGACAGGGCCCTGGGCTGCTCAATGCAGCTCCCTGCCTGCCAGACCTTCGCCGGCTTCCAGTTCATCACCAGCTTCTTTGTGCGGCTGCCACGGGCAGGGGAAGGCAGCGGGGAGGAAGGAATGAAAGAGAAAAGAAGTGCTGCTCACGTTCGCCTTGTGCTAATATTTACACAAAATGTTGCCCCGCTCTCCGGGTGAGAAGGTGCATGGCTTTCCATGACAAGGTGTTGCAAAAAAACCAGGCTCCTGTCTATGCTTTTTCATTCCCCTTTCCACAGTTTGACTTCTGTGTGTGGGGGGGGAGGTGTGAGTGCCCGTGAGTTTGTTTCTTCTGCTGCACCAGGGTAGAGCTTTCTCTCACAAACCAACTTGAAGATAATCAGCTTCCTGGTGATCCCAAAGTCTCATTAATGTTGGCTCACATGTGCTAAACTGCAGCGCTAACCATTTCCTCCTCATGCTGTTGCTCCGAGCATTCTGGTGACGTGATTCATCTGTTTATTATTGCTGGGAGTGGTTGCATATCAGAATTGAGTAAACCATTTGATTAAAATTAATCAAAACCCAGTTCAACCAATCAGTGCAACATTGATCCTCTGCTTATTTATTTCCTTTCACGTTCAGTGCCACCAATGGCAGCACTAGAATAGGAATATTGTAAAATAATTCTTGGAAATAATTCGTGTGAAAAAAA
The DNA here is from genome assembly GCF_000695765.1 of Mesitornis unicolor. Classification (NCBI taxonomy): domain Eukaryota; kingdom Metazoa; phylum Chordata; class Aves; order Mesitornithiformes; family Mesitornithidae; genus Mesitornis; species Mesitornis unicolor. Next base: position 34,145 of record NW_010156581.1, read on the forward strand.
GAACAAGCTCTGCCTATAATAAATTGTTATTAAGGAAGAGGACATAATGTACTTTGGAAAAAATGGAGGGCCAATACTTTTGATGCAAGGTTATTTTTACAATACTTGCATTTTTATCGCTTGATGTATTTTAACTGGAACCCTGACAATAGTCACAAAAATTATTACTCCAGCATAGAGCTACTTATCTGACAAATGCAATGCGAATGGTCTTGTTCTTATCAATGAGATCAGATTTCAAAAAAAATGAATGCGAGGAATGAAGCGTTGCTTTGTGAACAGATAACCTTGCAGGCATGAACTCGCAAACCTGAATAAAAGGATGTCTCTATGAAATAATCTGTGCATAAGTGCAATCAGGTCAGACTGTAATAGACAGCGGGGGGTGGAATCAAAAGGGGGAAAAACTCATTTCATCACAGTTAATGGCAAGGAAAAGAAGGCAAGGAAGGACTTTCTTTGGAGCGGAGCTGTTGCGACAAAGACCAGGGCTTCAGCGTGTCATGCACCATTTGCTGTTGCACTAGCGCTCTTTTCAAGAGCTGTGAAGCCATTATTGTAATGTGAAAAAAGTAGAAAGAAATACTCCCTCCTGGTCACTGGAAGGACAAATGAGGTGCAGGCTGCTTTTTTTAAAAAAAAAAAAAAAAATTCCCCTACACTATTTGTGCAGGGAGGTTTCTAGATTCCCCCTGGTAAAGCTCCACTGGGATGCAGGAAAGATCACAGTGCCCTTATAGACAACACTTCTTGGCACTGTTTGCCTTCTTTTGTGACTTTGCTGCCTGCAAAGGAGGACAGGAGTATCAGAGGCCCAACTGCAATGAGAACATTTACCCTGCTTTTGTCTTGCAGGGAGCAGAACCTTTAGATTATTCTCTAGCTGAAGTTTTGCAGTGCATTTCTGTGGTTTGGGTTTTAATAATTATAATAAAAAAAAGCTCAGTACATTCCTATATGGTAAAGTTATCTAGTGGTGATAATAAATCCAATAGTCTGTGGATTTTGTGTGTGTTGTTAAAAAGAGGAGAGAAAGAATCCTTTGTTCATTGGCATAATGCAATCCTGTCTCTGAACAGTTCTGATTTGCAAACCAAGTACTTTGTAAATTGTGGAAACCTGGTTATAACTTGAAGGCTGAATAAAATGGGTCATCTTGTAACTGAAAGGTAAATATAGATGTAAAACAGTGCCACAAATGTCTTTTAAGCAAGAAAAATAAATAAATAATAGGTTTCAGAACTGGCTCGTTCTTGTATAGTTTATGGGTAAAGCAAGATTACACATACAGCCCTGCAGCCGATTCCCAGGACTGCTAAAGTGTGAAGAACAGGAGTGACATTCTAGTCTTCAATAAATCACTATAAAAATGTTTATGAACCCTGCAATTTACTGTCTTTTAAATGCAAATTGAAAGGGGCATCGTCACAAGTGTAAAGGAGACCTGCAGTGGCCTAAAGGAATTATAAAATGTTGCAAAAGGCTTGTGAAACTGTGTGATCTTAAATGGTTCTATTTTAAAAAATTATTTCCCATTTATACTTCTGTGACAGCTTTGTTAATTTATTAAAGAGATCTCTCTGAATTGCAGGGAGGTGTTTGTGAGCACTACACTTCACAGAAGCTGTTCACAGACGCTTACAAGAAGTTGCAGTTTAATTTGGCAGGCGCTGAATTGAAGTTTGCTCTTTGCATACAAGTAGTATGGAGGGCCATGGAGATTCAAAAATACATAAAGCAGTGATCTAGTCTGACAAAATATTGGTAAGGTAGCAAAGATTTCCTGCCTTTTCCCAGCTCCTCCATGCAGTCACCTGCTGTGAAATTCCTGAATAACATAAATGAACATGGCCCGTTGCTGGATGAACAGTTCAGCATCCCTCAGCCCACCATTAATGAAGTCCAAGTTGACTGAACGCTGGAACATCTTTTCCATGTGGTAGCTATGCTTTCTCCAACTGAAATGAACTACCATATATACACATAGCATTTTTATCCAGAAAAATATTCCTCTTTGTGGAAGTGGATTTAATTCCTGTAAATTAAGCATTAGAAGAGTTTTCATTAATTGGATGGGCTGCTTTCTTGTTTAATTGATTGCTAAATTTTGAGAGTTGGGGTTTTTTTAGCTAAAAGCCGTGATTTTCTGTATTTTGGAAATGTAATTGCTACCAAATTTATTTTTTTTTTAAATAAAATATTCGTTGAGGCAGTGTGGGGTATGAATGTGTACAGTTGGAACCCTATAATTGTTTGCATAGCTTAGAATCCTCTACAGCATACTTCATCACTTTCATTTAAATTAATGACATAAATAACCATGATGGCCTCTCATGATATTCATGCTGTGTACAAGGAGGCATAGCACATAGTTTGGAAGTGTATCATCATCCACTGCCAATTATATTTCTCCTGGCTTCCGAATCTTTATACTCCTTAAGAAAAAAGGTGTAGGTATCTAATTTCTGGCAACCCTGAGGCTTTGGCACTGACTGATTATTTATCCACCAGAAATGGTTGGAGAATGAGCTGTCAGGCTCCAGAGATGGTGTAACATCTGCTTGTCCGGCCTGGGCAGCTTCTCAGCATACATATGATGGAGGATCTTTGGAACCAAAACTGTGTAAATAAATAAATTTGGAGGGTGTGGGCATTTGCATAACTCCTCCTGTGAAGAGTAATATTGCTTGTTTCTGCAACAGTGGAGACTTTCTAACCCCTAAATAGAGCAGTCATAGTTTACAACTCAATAGAACCCTGAATGTCTTGCTGCTCATTTTGTTGTCATGCAAAACTGCTGAAGCACCGTACCTCTTCCTGCGGCCGTATGTCTACCTGGTTATCTTTCTGTAACTGAGTTTAATATGTAGGTATCATTGCTTGACAGGATTTAATATATTGTAATGCAATGTTTTCAGAAAAATTGACTCCCCTCCGCTGTTAGAGCACTTGCTGCCTCACTTGCTGTTTCAGATCTGCTTGTACCATGTGCTTGTGACAGTCAGGACTCTGTCTTGAGTTGTTCCAATCCAGTGTGAGCCCACTCTGTGTCCCTAGGAACTGTAAGAAGTGTAAAGTTAAGGGGAAAAACCTGTGAATATGCAAAATGTTTTGCATGAATGCAGGACCAGGCTTGATACCTGGGTTTTGGAGAGGATAGGGACATGTTCTGCTTTTTAGGAATGTTCCATACTCATTTTTATCTGACAATATGAGTTCATTGTTTATAGCAGGCTTTGGAAGAGCTGAGCTAATCCCCAGGAAAATGTCTCATCTCTCCATCTTTGCATTGCTAATACACCCATTATCAATGCCACCTTGGCAACAAATGTAGACATTAGGAACTGTGCTATGTATCCATAATCTCACAAGCTTGAAACTTATGCAAAAACCTCAGAAATCACATCCGTGTTCCTTCAACACTGGGAAGGATCAAAGACTCACCTCTGCACAAAGACTCTCAGTAGCACTGAATCAAATGGCTTGTCACTGCCTGTACAACTGCCGGCACAATGGAGAGTCAAATGGCGACAGTGATTCGTTAACAAGGGAGCATTAACGTGGAGCTGTTAAATTCTCTCTCTAGGATAAGACCTAATTTCTGCATTTTAAGTAAAAGTGATGTGCTCATCAGTGAAGAGAGAGGAATGCTGCATCTGTGCGATGGTTACTGAAGACTAGGGTAGCTGCTATGTTTGCTACACCATGGTCAGCTTTGACATATTGTACTACAGTCTAGGTGAATGAAAGTGTTTATGCACAGCAGACAAATCAGGTTTTCAGGTTAGTAACATGCATGGAGCAGGGCAGAAGACTTTGCAGTGTTAGTTCCTTGAGTAAAAGTAAATATCTTGATAGATTCCCGCTATGAGAATGCAGAAAATAATCTTTTATTACAGAATCAGAGAATGTTAGGAGTTGGAAG
>NW_010156582.1:0-521 GCF_000695765.1 Mesitornis unicolor
GTGACAAGAGCGGGTCTAAGAAAGCTGAACCCAAAGGGGTAGGAGGCACAGGAGGGAAGAACAGCCGGGGGTCAGAGAAATCGCCATAGGGAGGTCCCCCCAGGGGCGGGCACCCCCCCGTCCCCCAAGCGGAAGAACCGGCACCTGACTGCCCCCACCCCCCTCAGCAAAGTGGCAGCTGCTAGAGGAGAAAGAAAAAAATAAGTAAGAGGCATCCGTTGTGGTGTGCGGAACTGGGGGCCAGAGTGAGTAAGAGCAGGAACGGCAGGCTAAGGAGGGAGAAAGGAAAAGGTGCTCTAGGAAAAGGGCGGCAGTCACACAAGAGCATTCCTGGTGATTCTGGGGTGGTTTTTTTATGACTGAAGGAGGTACTTCCCTCAGTGCCATTCCCTAGACTTTTAGAAGCCGTTCCAATTCTGTGTTAAAGTGAGACCGTGCCCTCCGGCACAACACTTCCTCGACCTGCACTCTCTAAAGGGCCAAGGAGGGCTCGCTCCTCGTGGCTGGCTAAAGCAGCCGCC
>NW_010156582.1:654-2433 GCF_000695765.1 Mesitornis unicolor
GCCAGCCGCACAGGCAGAGACCCAGGCCCTGGCTACAGGCGGGTCACCGTGCTGGCGCTAGGGCTAAGCAAGCGGCTTTGCTGCGCCCTTGCAAAGGAGGGACAAGCCCAGACTCCCCGTCCGCTCGCGGTCTCCGAGGGGACCCCCCTGTTGCTGCACAGCGCCGCCCTTTCCCTCCTGGGAAGTCTGGGCTAAGTACGCTGCAGTAATTGTAACAGAGGCCTAAACAAAAAGCTCATGCACTCGCTCACTCACAGACGCGGATACAGACACAGGCATCGACAGGGGTAAAAATAACTTCACAGAAGGGGGAGCGAGCTCTGTGCAGCCACCATCTGGGGAGCCATCCCTACCACCGAGCAGGAGAGGAAAGCCTCAGACCAGCCCCCCGGGGCTGCATGGAGGCCACAGGGGCCTCAACACGCCAAGGGGCAAAAACCTGCTGGGGCCAGAGGAGGGGACTGGGAAACCACCCTCCCATCCTTAGCGGGTGGGCTCAGGGTGCATAAAGCTCCATTTCCCCCCTCGGGTGTGGAGACGGTGGCTCTCACTCTTCTTACAGGGTTGCCCCTCTCTCTGGGCAGCCAAACCTTGGGGTATCGTAGCAAGAGGCCAACGACCTGAGCCCTGGTTACAGGGAGGTCACTCAGCGCAAAGCCAATTAGGGCACCAAAGGTGCTGACAATGCTTTTGTATGACCACAGCCACGGTGACAGGAAAGTGCCTGTACTCAGAGCACCTTCCCCTTTCCCCCTCCTTCAGCCCCCCGCTCCTCCTCTCGGTCACTCTGGCCTGGTAGCTCCACGTGGTGCCTTGTGTTTCTTCTCCAGCATCTGCAGCCAAGGAACGAGGGTGCAGTCAAACACCAGTCCCCCCGCTCAGACGAGTGAGGGACACCAGCCCCCAGGGTGAGGTCCCTACAGCGGGCCCTGACCCCCAGCCACCCTTCCCCCCCTTCGTACCCTGTACCCCTCCGGGCTCAGCCACCTTAGGCCCACCCTTCCCACCTTCCCCACCTCCTTCATGATCAGCAGCCCAGGGGGAGGCAAAAAGAACAGAGGCCCCAGCGCCGCTTCCAGGGCAGCAGCCCACTCGAGGCTGGTGTTCCCAATGCCAGGACCACCCAGGCAAGACCCAGTCTCTGCCTGCAGGGGGGCAATGCCCGGAGGGGGCCCTTTCCCCCAGCCTTCCTAATGCTCCCAGGGCTGGCAGCAGAGAGAAAGAGGCCTAGGGCAGAGCACGCCCAGCCCCACACATCTGAGCCCCATGCCTCTAAAAGGCTGGAGCCAGGAACACCCGCCTGCTTACAGGGGGTCCCTCCCAGCAGCTCCTGTTGAGCGCTGGGGACACGCACAGCCCTACTTACAAGGTGGTCTCTTTCTGCCTGGCACTCAACAAGCCCCATGGTGGGGCTCTCACCCTTCTTACAGGGTTGCTACTCTCTCCGGCCAGTCTAAACTAAACTAAGACTGAAGCCCTGGTTCACAGGGAGGTTACCCAGTGCAAAGCCAGCCAGGGCAAGAGAGGTGCTGGCAATGTCCTTGTGTGATCACTGCCCCGGTGACAGGGAGATCCCTTTGCCCAGGGTGCCCTTCTCTTTTCTCCACTTCAGTGTCCTGGGCTTCCTCCGCTCCTCTCGCGCTCTCTCTTGCCTTGCAGTGCCACACGATGGATGTCTCCTGTGTCTGCTCCACCAACTCCCGCAAACGCAGGAGGGACGCAATCCGGACCGAGGGGGACACCGGCCCCTGAGGGAGCTGTCCACAGCCGCACCCGACC
>NW_010156583.1:0-1391 GCF_000695765.1 Mesitornis unicolor
AACCTGATCCCTGGCTGCTCGGACAACTTCTCTGTGTTCCTCCCAGGCCACCTGTCTGTGCTTCCACCCTCTGTAGGCCTCTTTGTTGTGTTTGTCCAGGAGCTCCTTGTTCATCCATGCAGCTTTATCCCATGGTCCTCTGTCAAGCAGAGCCCTGAAGAGACCAAAGTCAGCTCTCCTGAAGTCCACGGTACTCAGCTTGCCTCACTGCTTTAAGGACCCTGAACCTCGCCATTTCATGGTCACTGCAGCCATGGCTGCCCTTGAGCTTCACATTCTCCACCAGCCCCTCCTTGTTGGTGAGGCCGAGGTCCAGCACAGTACCTCTCCTCACTGGCTCCTCTCGCCCTTTGCGCAGAGACCCCTCTCGGTTGGCTCCTCACCCGTCCACAGGTGGAGATCCTTCGTCTCTGTAGATACAACGCACGGCTCGTGGGTGAGGACAAGGAGAGGGAGGGATCACTCATCAATTATGGGAAAAACAGACTTGACTTGCGAACAGAAAAAAGTAAATTAATTTGTTAGCAATCAAATCAGCGTAAGATAATGAGAAATAAAACCCCATCTTAAAACCCTCTTTCCCAACCCCTACCTTCTTGGTCCGCTCAGCTTTGCTCCCAGTTTCTCTGCCTCCTCCCCTGCAGCAGCTCAGGGGGATGGGGAATGGGGGTTGTGGGAAGTTTCTCACACGTTGTTTCTGCTGCTCCTTCCTCCTCTTGCTCTTCCCCTGCTTTGCTCCTGCAGAGCTGGTGGCCCTCCATCCCACCTCTCCGGTCCTGGGACCCCTTTGGCAGGGGATCCTTTATCTCCAGGGGCAGCTCCAAGCTCCTCAGAACGGAAGTCCTTATTTCCAGGGCCAGGCTGCATTCAAATTTGCTCAATTTCACACCAAAACCTCCAGTAAACTCCACTACCGCGCTACCTCGCAGCGTGTGAGGTGAAATATTAACACAGTTAATCGGTTTTTATACCCTGAAGCTGACCCATGGACAGCTGAGGGAAGGGGGTTTCGATTGCCCCCACCAGCTGCAGCTGCTGCTGGTTTGTGGAGGAGAGAAGGGGTCCTGGGGGGCTCCCCTTTCCTTTCCCTTCCCCCGTTCCCGTCCCCCGCTAGGAATGGGTGGGTGTGATGGTGAACCCGTGCAATGGGTTGGGGTGGAAGGGACCTTGAAGGCCATTTGGTGCAGGCCATGGGCAGGGACATCTTCAACTGGATCGGGTTGTTCAGAGCCCCGTCCAACCTGGCCTTAAATGTTAACAGGGAGGGGGCATCTCCACGCTCTCTGGGCAGCCTGTGCCAGTGTCTCAGCACCCCCTTGATAAACCCTTTCTTCCTTAGATCTGGGCTGAATCTCCTTTTTTTCAGTTTAAAACCATGTCCCCTTGTCCTG
>NW_010156584.1:0-48822 GCF_000695765.1 Mesitornis unicolor
GGAGCACTCAATCCCCTCATCCAGATCATTTTTGTCTCCCCCTTATTCTTTCTGAATCATCCCCTACAAATAAAGATTCTTCTCTCTCTTCTTCCTCTTGCTCTCATTGAAGTCTAGAATCGCCCCAGCTCCCTCCCTCCCTTCATGCCTGGGCCAATTTAGAGTGTTAATTAGTGATGAATTAGCAGCACAAATCCTATTCGAAGCCCCAGACCCGCTATGATGAATTCCTACGAGGGACCTGACAAATCTTAAGTTAATATCTTCCTTTTCTTCATCAAGCAATTACTTCTCACTTCATTTGTCTGCAAAGGCTGAGCCCACACTCTCAGTTCGTGTGCTGGCATGTGCAGTTCAACTTTGTCAATTAATTATTGAATAGCTTATTTCACGCTGTTAGACTATTAAAAAAAAAAAACACGTGAAAGCACCTCCTTAATTATTAAGTTTCAACATGTTGGGCATTAAAGCTCTTAGAGGAAATACTGACACCAGCCTTTCCCTTTCTAAAACTTCCTGCCATCACCACCACAGCTGTGTCCCTGCCTGCCTGTTTTACCTATGGTGGCACCTCACCTTGCCATGCAGAGACCATGATAAGTCCAACCCCAATCCAAAGCCTGATGAAGTCAAGGGAAATATTTATATGGTCTTCAGAGGGACTTGAGTCCTTCCCAAAGACTGATGTGGTGTTAAAAAATGAGTGCTTTGGAGATCTACCACCTTTCTGATAAGAAACATTCAGAAACTAGGGTAGCTGAGACCAAAGATCCTTCTCCACCAGGGTGATTCACAGAGGTTCAGGACAGAAGAAACTGCCATTTATCTTTGCTCTTCCTAGTATAACACAGCTTGTTGAACTGCAGACAGCAACTCTTGAATTAAGCTCAGAAAGCGGTGTCTAGGATTATTTTTTATCAAAGAGCTGAGTCCCAACCTTACTGCTACTAATTGTCCATACACAAAAGGAAACTAATTCTTCTGTCTCTGCCCAAGCTGCCAAATGGGAGCATCCTGTCCCAAACAGCCTCCTGCTCCCAAACCAGAGAACCCAGCTCCTGGTACCTCTCCCTTGGGTACCTCTCTTCCAAGAGGTGAGCTTGGCTGATGACTTGCTGAGCTTGCAAAGAACAAGGGTTTGCAGCAGATGTTTTGCTTTTGCCTGTCAGCTTTGTTCAGCATCCCACTGGGCAGCTGTGGGCAAAGGCCTGAGTCACTCTGCATCAGCACCGAAACTGTTGACCCATCTCTGCATCTCTCCAGCTGACTGACAGTGTGACTGGTAGCTTCAAGTGACGGATTGCCCCAGGAGACTCAGAGATGGTCCCCTATCCTACAACCTCTTTTCCTGGCTTCCTCCCAGGTCAGCAAGAGAGAAAGATCTCCTGGTGACAGGAGCAGCCTATGCGCCTCCTTCTGAGCCCATTTTTTGGTTTCACCACATCCCCCTGGAACATTCACCAGGAGGAAGCATCTCAGGGGCTGTGACCACTGTGGTCTTGCATGCCCACCTCCCTTTAGCAGAAGCAATGCCTACACCTCAACCTCAAATGTGGGGCAGCTGCTCACCCCTCCTGCTGGCATTTGCTCAGTCCCAGCTGCTGGGACTACCACACTACATCCATTTTTTATGGGGAACCAGACTTTACAAGCTGTTAGGAGGCCTGCCTGGCCCAGCTGAACTCCTGTGAAGGCAGCACTTAGATTCAGAGAAAGGGACTAATATCAGGAAAGGGCTGTGGGGATACCTCCAGCCTGGTCCTGCTCCTCTTTCCCATGCAAGCACCTGCAGTGAAGCCAGCAGCTGAGCCCAGGGTCTCCAGCACAGCAAGACCCACAGCCCGGCCCCACGCTGCGCATCAAGATGCTGAAAATGGCTACATTGCTCAAGAGCAGCAGGACTGCATGTGGGAGGGAAAGGGTGAAAAGGAGCAAAGGCAACCTAAGTTTCAGAAAAGACTCCCTTCCCTCTCCCTCACAATGGATTAAAGACTCCAGAGGTGTCTGCCCGATGGTAGGGAAGGAGCATCTACCACGGGCACCAGAGACTGCAGGGTCTGCTTCGGCTGCAATAGCTGACACTGGTGGAGCCTTTTCTTTCACTGACTTCCAGTCTGGAGCAATAAAAATGCCCCTCTGTTCCCTGCAGCTGACTTGCAAACCACAGCCCCGTGCATCAGAGAGAAGCAAGCAATTAAAGAGACCAAGTGCTGAAAAATGCATAACAAAAGCCCTGCAAATGAGTACCGGGAGCCTGAAGAACAAAGGAAATGCATGTTAATTACGAACATGATTTGCTTAATTTTTAATAGTCCTTAACAGAAGCAATGGATGGGAGAAGCAAGCAGGTGTCAGGCAGGAAACTCTTCCTTTCTTCATGACACCCTCCTCATCGGAGATGACAGCCTGCCCCTTCCTTCCCACCAGGAACTGTCTTCACGTCTCTGACCCAAGAAGCTTTCAAGGGATGCAGTGCAGATAGGGTTTTAAGTTTGATGTATGAGCTCCCTGCACCCAGCAATGCAGCCAGAGAGCCTTGAGAATGCCTGGCAGGGAGCAGGAGAATCTCAACTCATGATGCTTCCAGGAAGTTTAAGCTCCAAGACATTGCTGCTTGGCCAAGGATGAAGGCGTGTGTGCCGTGGAGCCTCCTTGGGCCCCTTGCCCAGCTGCCTCGCTGCAGGAGAGGTACCAGAGCCAGGGATGTGTGTGCTGGCTCCTGGCTGCACAAGCATATCTCTGAGTTTGCATCAGATATTTCTAGATATCCCCCAGTCTTTACTCCTCCTGCCCTGTGTGATCACATGAAGATCAAAAATACTGTCTTTCCCAACACAGAAACACAAGATGAAGGAGGGCAAATGGGGCATCAAGGCCAAAGGGACAAGGAAAGGGACATACTGTCACTCTGATGGAAATGCTCTCGCCTCTGTTTGCAGCCAGAGGAAATACCAGCCGAGAACAGCCCTGACAGGGCAGGCAGGGCAGGATGCATTAACACCACTTTGGTGTGACATGGACAGATTAGCGAGAGAAGCCCAGGGTGCTGCTGCAGTGGTGGGCAGCTTTGTTCCATCCTGCCTACCCCTCAGGGAACTGCTCCCCACCTTGTCCCCCACGCCCACCCATGCACACACAGCTCACTGCCATCAGGGTGCCCAACGTGTTATATCGCAGTGAGGGACAGCCATGCAGAGTTTCCACTCTTCCTTAGTGCTTTTGCTCACTCCTGAGACCTCCCTTGCTGACTTGCTGCTCCCTACTGCAAATGTCTCCCTCCTTCTGGTGGCCCTTCCCCTCTCTGCTCCTCCATGACATACCGGGTCCAGCAGCAGACACCCTCCTATGCCCTGGACATCAGCACATTACCCGTTATGCATTTATAGCATTAGAGCAGCACAGCTCTCTGCTCACAACCCTGCCCTTTACATGCAAACCCTGCACAGACATCAACAGGGTCTCTACAGCATGTCAGGCTGTGGTAGGAGAGGTAGAGTGACCCTGAAGACATACAGTGCTTTGCACAGGTCCCCAGCTTATCTCTGAAATTCCCTTCCTTCACCAACCCTTCTCCAATCCATCACTGCTCTCTTCCCCATGAAAGCTAATGAGGCTCCTAACCCTGACTCCCAGCTTGTGAATTCACTTTTTCCACACCAAAACCCCTACGTGAAAATCTCAGACAAGCTGAAGCAAACCATGTCCTGGGATTTTGGGCTGAATCCCTCACCCCTTGCTTCATCTCTGCTGGGGGTGAGTGGTAGGGGAGGGTGTCCTCTAGCAGGTTCTGAGCAACATGAACAAGTCTGCTTCTCCAGCAACACAGTTCACTCTGCTTATAGCACCACTGAAAGAGTCCCACACATCCATTTCCCGTCCCCAGCAACACTCCATCTCTCGCCCCAGCCTCTGCTGCAGCTCAGGACAGGACAGGGATGACAAAATGTGGATGAGGAAAGGAATGGACAGCTGGGCATGGGTCTGGTCTGTAAGCATGGACCGAGAGTTGATTTCAGCAATGACGGCCACGTCCTGGAGAGCCATCAGACTTGAGATCATCATCAAGCCACTTACTCAGGCCAAGCAGGAGTTTGGTATGGTCATCACACCCAGCCCCTGGGAGAGACAGAGCGAGCTCATTGCTCATCACCCCAGCATGAGCTGCATGTTGGAGTGCAGCAGGCACAAGTCACTCCCACAGCAGCTTCTGCATCCACATGAGCTGGTGAAGCCCAGAGGAACCTCCACATGTGGTGATGTACACACCGTGCTTTCCTCTGCTCTCACCAGGTACCTAAGCCTCCAGGACCACAGGGTCCATCAGGCAGCATGGCTGCCCCACCTCCACAGCAGGAGAAACTGGCACTGCGGATCCCAGCCCAGGGGGCTGCAGTGGGGATGGGAGAGGGAGGGGGCGCGTCCTCCCAGGAGCTGCAGCCTGGTGAGATGCTGGGGAAAGGACTGTCAAAAACTAATTTAAAAATGTAGCGCTCCACTTGATTTCATGTCTCAACATGTCACTTAACAGCAATTTAGTCATCCCCCCGTGCCTTTCACTGAGGTACTGACATTTTTTTAATAAAAATACATAGAGGAGCTTCAGGCACTTTATTAAGCGCACAGTAAGGGTGCTGGCACCCATGTCTTTGCCCCATGTTCCTTATTAGTGTAATGAAAACTTGCAGGAGCGCAGAAGCCGGCGGAGCCCCTTCCCCAGCTCCAGCTGAATGCTCACGACCTGATTTCCCAGAGCACATGCTTGGCTTCCTCTAGAAATCACATCTTCAGCTGGTGCCCAGGGGTGGGCTCTGTCTAGGTGAAAGGCATTCACCAAGCTTTTATAATTATTAGAATTTCTATTTTTTTTTCTTTTTTTTTGGTCTTTTTTCCTTTTTTTTTTATTTTTTTAGTGTCCTCAAGCCATGTTGCGATGCAGAAGCTGCTGCTGCCATGGTTACAGTCCCAGCCAGCTGATACCTGGCTCCCAGCTACAGCCTTCAGTGGGGTGCTGACCCCCTTCCCGGGGCACAGGGCTCCCTGGCACCATCCCTTGCTGACAGCTTCTTTACCCACCCCTTCATCAGCTCTCTGTATCCGCAAACTTTCTGGCTTTGAGCTCAACACAGCCCTGTTGCACCAAGCCATGCAGCACATCACAGTCTGAGGTGAGCCCTGCACCCAACGGAAGCAGCAGTGGTACTGTCAGCAGCCAGCATGAGTGGGTCTGGCTGGTGCTGGGGCTGCCCATCAGAAGACAACCCTAAGCTGGGGTGCTGCAGGTGGCCATCCATGAGATGGAGCTGAACAGGCAACTTCCAGAGCCTTGTAGTTCATTTTGTAGGCTGCTTCTCTCTCACTTGCATGTAAATGTCTCTCTCCTTACCCATTCTGAGAGAAAAAGCCAGTCAGTGGCCAAGAAGGTGCCACTGAACATCAGCTGATGTGACTCAAAGGCCTTTTCTTGTTGGGGAAAAGTTACTGCCCTTTCTCCATAGTCATCCCATAGCACAGATCAAGTATCCAGCAGGTTTTTGGGGGCTCAGACTCATACTGAGTGCAAGTAAGGTGTGCTCTGTGCTATCTTAATGATGGCTTAGCTCTGAGCCCAAAGCATTGCCCAGGTTTGGAACAAGAAACCCCTAAAGCAGAGAGGCAATCTGAGTAATCAAGATGGGTGAACAGTTTATGGGATCCTCCATGCAGTGCCTCTGCTGGCCCTAAAGAGATCTAAACTCAGTTCCCCAACTGGACTAGAGATGCCAGTTATCCTTGAAATCCTGACCTGATCCCAGACCAGGAATCTCAAGGGAAGCCCTCTTTTCCTCTCAGCTTCCCAGGCCCACATCTACCCCACAAGCAGCCCATTTAAGCCTGAAACCAACCTGTGTGCTCTTTGTACTCCTGCAGCTTTGCCCATCCCTTAGCAAAGCTCCTGGGTCCTGTGTGCCCCATCACCCTCAAGGCTTTAGGGTGGCAGGGACATTTTCCTTGCCCAGCTTGGCACAGTTAAGCGGTTAAGACCAGGACAGACACACTGATATCTCCCCTTGAGTTGCCTCCCACTGCCATTAGCACCCCTGGACTCTGGGAGATACCTCTGGGCTCTGGGAGATACCTCTGCTCTGTGTGCCAAAGCAGTGGGCAGCTGCCTGAGCCTCCCTCCTTGCAGCGGTGGGCAGTAACTATGGTAACTGTCTTGAGCTCCATCCCAGCTCCATGTTTGCCTCTCCCCAGTACTGCTTGTGTTTATCTTCAATGCTCCTTTTGTGGCTTGCTCCTTCTTTCTCCAGATGAAAGGCAAAGAGCATGGTCTTGCAACAGCTTCCAGCCTCCCTGCAGCCAGTGTTCACCACAGAGTAGCTGACCCGTGCAGGTAAGGTGCTACCTCGCTCAGCATCTGCCCTGCTTATCACCTGAGAGCCCCCACGGGTTCACAGCAGGAGTCGTTCATCACCAAAGCACAAAGCAAGCTGCTGTGGCCTGGCAGGAGCCAGGGGGTGCCAGCGGGCATCAGCGAGCACCACCCAAGAGGCACGCTGCGAGGGCTGGTGGGGTGGCACACTCACAGCTAGTGTTGTCTCCAGAATTCTCAAATAAAGCTACATAGGTGCTACCCTTAATCCCTGCGTCATTTTGTCCCTCAGCTGTAGAAGAGGGTGACTGCGCTTCCTCCTGCACCTTCCGTCACGTTCACCAAAACCTTCAGGGCATGGCCACTGCTCTGTGCTGCAGCACCAGGCACCAAAATTTATGCTCCAATCTCAGCTGTGACTGTTCAGGTAAAAATTTTCAAAAGCATCAGAATGACTCAGACGTTGAAATCGTTTTTGGGAGACACTTTTGAGAATGGATCTTGGGCTCTTGACACTTCTGAAATGTTCCCCACAATAATTTAAGAATGTCTAAACTACCAATTAGTGCTTGATTAACAATGGTAAATAAGAGCCCTGTGTTCTGCTGTCTCTCTTGCTGTTTCAGCTATTACTGACAACTACACCATGGGCTGCCAGGAGCAACATTTCATATGGGAAGTCATGATTTTTTTTTCCTTTTGTGTTTTAAAAATAAGAAGATGAAATTTCTTTTCCCTTCTTTCTCTCGTTTTATTTTTTTCCTTTGCTTTGTCATGCCAAGCAGCACATCAGACACCACCTGAAAACATCTGGAATGGTTCTGATAGGAGCAGAGCCAGCTGCCTTTTCATATTTCTCTGGGACTGGGAGATATATATCAGATGTGAGTGTCTCTCCTCACTAATAATATGTTATCTGAATAAATAACTGGTGGTGGCTCAGACCTGGCTGAAGTGTTTGCTTTCTTCCTCCTTTTGCAGGATTTGATTTACAATGTCTTCTCTTGCTTCACACTGATTCTTATTTTACTTTAGGGCTTTTTTTATTCAATCATTTCTTTTCTTCTCCTCCTTTCCCTCCCCTCCCCTCCATTGCCATTCAATCACAGCTGTCTGCAAGGAGGCTTGCAACACAGCTTTTCACTTGCTAGCACTGCAAGTGGAGGAAACCTGAGAAGAAACAGTGGAAATATTTTCTAACTAGTCCCTGCTCAGATCCCTCCTGAGGATCAAGGCTTGTCTGGGATCATGGTTTGAACCTGAACCTGCCAGCACCAGGGGATGAAAGGTGAGATCTGGTCATGCCTGGGCACACAGAGATGACAGGGAGATGCAGTGTGCTTATCCATGGGCATTAGGGGTGCCAGTGTTGGGACTTGCTTTCCTCTGCTCCCCAGATCAAAGATGCCACTGCCCATGACAGAAACCTTCTTTGGTGCCACAGGGGACCCAAGACATCCAGTGCCAACCCCTGAAGGAGTCACCTTCCTGCCCACTGCACCAGAAGCACAGCTGCTACCCCTCCCTGTGAGCAGAGCAGAGCAGAGCTCTCCAGCACACAGCTAGCAGGAGTCTCAGCTGCACAAGCACACAGAGGTCCCAGAGGCAATCCCATGCATCCCTGGGCCACCAGGGTCTTCCAGCCCAGCTCCTTTCCCTCTCTCATCACAGCCATTTGGTCACCTCTGCGCAGACATCCCTGCCGCACTCTGATCACCCCTTTGTCCTCCGATGAAGGTCAATGCCGCTGTCTTCAGCTGTCAGAAGCAGAGGGCTGTGATGAATCCTCCTCTCAAGGCATCCAGGGACTCTGCAAAACTACAGAGGCACCTGACTCCAATGGGCCGTCCCTGGCTGGGCACCGGCGAGGGAAGAGCACACCTTGGGATGCCAAGGGCATTTCTGGCAGCAGGAGCAGTTTCAGGAAAAGAGGAGAGCGAGTTATGTGACAATGATGAAATGTGAAACCAGCTGCTTTTAAGGCCTTTCATCCATCATCTTTGTGAGCCTGTGACAGTGACAAGAGGGAGGGTAGAACAGAGGAAGGACTGAGAAAGAAGCATGGCAAAGGGACTTGGCTCTGAAGGCTTGACATAGCTTAAAAGTAAACAGCTCTCCCCACTTGCCTCTGCACCTCAACATCCACTCCTGCCTGAACAAATAACCAAGGGAATGACCCTTCCAGTGTCAGGTCCCCACATGGGTCAGTTACAGCAGGGAACTGCATCTGACAGACTGTCCACCAAGTCACCTCGCAGGTCTCCTCCCTTCCTGAGATACTACATTCCCTCACACAGGCTCAGATACCCCGAGATGTCCATACAGGGAGTCTCTTCCACTGCAGCCACCTCACAAGGCCTCAGCCCCACAGGGCAGACCCACACTGCAGCAAAACAAAGCCTTCCACACCATACTCTGGGAAGCAGAGCCTCTTGACAGCATCAGCTGGGAGCTCTGATGGCGATGGCAGCTCAGGTCACTCCTCATCCCCACCAGGACCTCTGGAGGGTATGGCTAGATGCACTGGCAGTACCATTTTGGAAGAGGAGCTTGTTCCTCTTGCATTGTATGTGCTTCACAGAGGTGGGACATTTGTCTCCAGTACCACCGCTGTTTCTGATTGTTACTAAGAAATGTGGATAAAATCATGTTCTGCTTTTTCCTGCAGGAAAGGAAGTGTCTCTCCAAGCCTGGCAATGCAGCCACTCTTCGATTCTACCAATGGTTTGGAAATGGGAGACCACTGTGGAAGAAATGGTCTTCTCCTGAGGAAAGACACAAAGAAAACCACCATGGGAAGCACCTAGCAGCAGACAATGTGATTGCTGACCATTCACAGATCATTCGCTGAGATCCTATCTGGTGCCCCCCAAAAAGCTTTGCTGGAATAACTGGAGACTGGAGTGTGGAAGTGTTTTGCACCACCTGGCAGAGGACAGTGAAAAGCAAGGCAAGGGGGCAGCATGCTCCATCCTAGTGAAGGGCTTTGAATGAAAAGCAACGTTGGATTTGTCATGCAACTGTTTGTTTGCATTATTTTGGGCTCAGATGTTTGCAAATACAGGCTGTTCTAAATTGATCTCTTTCTTTTTTTTAGGCAGCATGTGATAAATGTGTTAATTTTGCATTCAGCTCTGGGAGGCAAGAGGGGACTGAGAGGAAGCACAGCTGAGAGAAGTGGCTCTTTCTGTTTGCCTGGAACCTGGTTTAGCCAGTGCCCAGATCCCTGCGAACATGGGGGTTGTTTTCAAGTGACTTATCACTGCCCTGTCCTCCCCAGAGTCTTCCCTGCTGACACTGCTGTGCTCCTCACGGGCACTAACAAATTCAGCCTCGCAGCCCCCAGGGAACTGGGTTATCCTCCCCATGCTTCGCTCATAGGAGAGGCACAGATGGAGGAAATCACTCTCCCAAGGACACACAATCCATCTGCAGCAGAGCATGCAAAATCTGATCCTGCCCTGGCACATCTCCCCCTGCCCGCCAAGCAGACCCCATCTTCACCCCATCATGGGCTCGCGCTGGCTGTGTCCACACTGTCCACAGACAAGTTTCAAGTTTAAGGTGCAGGATGCATAGTGCAGGTACCAGGGAGTCTGAGTTAAGCCCTGAGCCACCATGATGGCACGGATGTACCCACTGAGCTCACCTGTGCTTGAAATGTGCTGCTGTTGAGTGAACCTCCAAATCAACAACACCCCACTGCTCCCAATTCAGTAGCCACGGAGCACTGCAAGATTAAAACCAAATAGCATTCACACTGTCCTCTCTTCAAGCAGAGAAGCCTGGCTATGTGGAGCTATTCTGGGGGTGTGCATGAGCACCATGGGATCCAAGGGACTTCTGGTCATGCACAGCACACACCATAACCTCTACTAAACAACACAGGCCTCCACAAGGCTTTTCCAACCCTTGTTGTTCTTGCTTTTTTTGCTGTGCCACTTTCCACACAAGGCAGGGACCGTGGCAAGCGCTGTGTGCCAGATGGCTGAAAGTGTATCTAAAGGCACCCAGTCACTTCAGAAGCAAAGTGAGAAAGACCTTTGAGGAGGAGAAGGCTGAAACGATGCAGACAACCCTGCGACAGCTTTTTTTAGACCTTCACCAGGGAAATGGTGTCTCTGGGATGGGACGGAGAGCCGATTAGTGGCAAGGATAGCAGAGCAGCT
The DNA here is from genome assembly GCF_000695765.1 of Mesitornis unicolor. Lineage (NCBI taxonomy): Eukaryota > Metazoa > Chordata > Aves > Mesitornithiformes > Mesitornithidae > Mesitornis > Mesitornis unicolor. The sequence continues at coordinate 10,522 of NW_010156584.1, forward strand.
GCAGCAATTGAAAATTAGCATGGCAGGAGCAGGAGTACATTTTAGGAGTAGTCCTCAGCAGGAGAAGGAGCCAATTTTCAGCATCACTGTTCCTCACTGAAAGATACATTTCTGGGTTGACCAAGCCAAGTCATGGATCACTGCAAAAATCAGTGAATTATTTCAGCTGAGGGGAAGAAAACTGAGAAGTTCAAAGGCTCCATTTCAACATCTTCTGAATTAGCTGGTTTAGGTTTTCCTGTTGAAATAACCATCTATTTTTACAGATTTCTAATAGTCCATTAGATCTTTTTTTTTAGATCCCTAAGCAGAACATTTGCTTTCAAACTGAGTCATTTACTCAACACAAGATGATTTTACTGCTTTTCATTTCAGCAGTAAACTGAAAAATAATGAATTTCACAATCACCCCTAGTTGTGGGTTTGGGTTTTTTTTTAATGCTGCCTCTCCTGTAGCAAACTAAAGCACTGCTTATTTGCGCAGCTATTGTCAAATGTCACTTTCCTCAAAAATCTCTACTGATCAGCTAAAAGCAGGAGACTGCACAGCTGCCTGGGAATGCATGTGGCAGGCTCTCCCAAGAAACACAGAAGCCCAGGCTGCTCGTAGTCTTAGCTAATTGCCTGACACAGGATGGTTAGCAGGTCTTTAGTTAGCAGTTTTGCAAAGGGGTGAGTTGCAGAGAGGAAGACACTAGTCCCTGCATAAGAACATCTGTACAGGATCCCACAGGATCCCAAGGTCCTGTGGCATAGTAGACAGTGGCCATAGTAGAACAGGGAAGGTAGATACAAAATTTGCTCTTAATCCCTTTCCTCTCTGCTCATTTTCAACAGAGACTTCGTGAAACAGAGGCAGTTTCCTTGGGCTTAGTAACTACCCATGGGTTTTATTCTTTTGGACTTAATGGATACTTTAGCATAACATCCTGCAGCAAAGAGTGAGGCAGAGTAATTACCTCTTTTGAGAAGAGATGCCTCTTTGTGCTTCTTTCAAGACCAGCTCCCACTAGCTTTATGTGATGCTCCTCACTCCTGAATTGGAGGATAGAGGGAACAAGCCAAAATCTGGTGACATTGTCATTCCACCAGGGATTTTAAGGAACTCTGTGACCTGATTCTCAGACCTGCAAAGCTCCTTCTGGGACACATGGCTGGGGTGAAGGAGGTCTTACCTGCAACAGAGCGAGGTGGACTGTGCATTCAGGAGAGCAAACTTTAGGCAGGGAAGCCTGTCGGCAAGTCTGGGCACTAAGAAAGAAGAAATGTCTTCCTTGACCATTTGTGGTTTGTGTAAGGGCAGCAGGAGGCAAAAGGAACAGCTTGAGGAGCAAGCTCTGTCTGGAGACCAAGAGGGGGCCTGTTAGGAGAAGGGCTGGTTATGAAATGTTGCCTCCAATAAGCAGCAGAGTCAAGACAGCCATAACCAGGTAAGAATTAAGGGTGGAAACCTCTGGAAGTCACCCAGTCCAACTTCCCATTAATATCTCCAGAATGGAGACCACACACACTCTCTAGGCACCTGTTCCAGTGCTTGACCACTCTCATGGGAACAAGTCTTTGCTTTTATGGCTGATCGGAATTTCCTTCGGAGCAATTTGCTCCCTTCGTCCTTTGCTGTGCATCTCTGAGACCAACTTGGCTCATCCAATTTGATAGCCAAAGACAGCAAACAGCTCCCTGCCTCTCCACACTCTTCTCACATGCTGGGTTCTTCAGCCCCCAGAAATCTCAGTTTCCCTTCTGTTGGCTCATTCCGGTCTGTTGGTACCTCTTCCCTGGGAGCCCCAGACTGGACCCAGTACTCCAGATGCAGTTTCAGAAGTGCCAAACAGAGGGGACTGCTGGGTGCTTTCCCTGGCTTTGCAGATATTAACTCTGCTCTTACATGAACTTTCCATTGTGGTTATTGCAGGTATCAGGTGTATCTGCCTGCCAGCTCTGCCTGCCCATCTTCCGAGCTTAGCCAGCAGCTGTAATCCAGAAGCCACGTGGCAGGGTCATCAAGGTGTGTGACACTTAAATTCCTAAGGCATGCTGAGGGGACAGGGGCAGGGCATCTGAAGCTCAGCACCCTGCTAGCAGAGGTTAACACTAGGGGAGAGCTCGCTCATGTGTGACCAAGAGGGGAGAAAAAGTATATGCTCTTATCTGTCTGCAAGAGACTGCACAGACACCCCTGTCCTATGGATGTGCAGAGGGATAAAGATTTTTATCCTATCTTATATGGGGCCTCTCACCCACTCAGTGGTGGAGATCAGAATATAATGCAAGAGTGGAGTTTCTGACAAGGAAAGTGGGTGTTTTAATGAATCACTTGAGATGCAGAGCCATGAATGTCCAGACAATCTTGGAGATGTTTTAATAAATAACAATGAAGATAACAATTTAAACATTGTGAGCAGGAAATGCATTATTGAACATGCATAATGCAGTACAAACTTAAAGCCCTTTCAAAGCCTTCAAAAAACAGCCAGGCAAAATTCAAATGAACAGAAGCAGACAGGCACATTTGTGCTTTAAAGGCTCTCTGTGGCTTCCAGAAAATCTGCACTGCAACACTGACCTGCCGCAATTCTATGTATTTGTGCACCTGCCTGCCCTCCCCACCTCTCTGTAGGAACTTACTTGCAACCCAGCTGGGCAGAGAAGCAGGACATAGGTGCATGCACTGGTTTTGTGTCTCTGCAGACCTGTGCATCAGCCCAGACCACCCATCGGCCAGAATGAAGAGGTGCCAGTGACAAGGACAAGCACAGATACTCGCTGGGAGCTGCCTCTGGGTGCAGTCCCTATAAACTTTGGCAGCTTAGCATCCTCTGGCAAAGAGTTCATCAGCTTCAAAGTCCCACAGATCTTCACTGCTTTGAGTCTACTTAGAGAGAAACAGATATTTTCACATTCCTTCTGACTCTGTAGGATCTCTGGGCCTTGGATGGATGATAAAGGCCACAGGGAGATAGTTCTTGAGTCGTTTTCAAAGGGAAGGAAGCGTTGACACCAAAAATTCAGGAGGGTAGGAAGGTTACTAATTGCATGCATACATCTCCAGGGCATGCTGACTTTGAAGAATGTCACTTTGATTGCACAGCCTCCTAGGACAGGAAAGGATCCAGTGGATGGTGTTCAAAAGAGCCACAGCCAAAGCAGAGAGCTCTGCTGCTCCTAGAGCCAGTGCAGGATCAGAAGGAGAATTCAAGGTTTGCAAAAAGTGCCAAGGGAGCTGTATTACCATGCAACAGCAATGCCAAATTAGAGCATGATCCTTAGCTTAAGGTCTCAGTTTTAATGTCCAAAGATCAGTGCAAAGTGCAGTGTGAGATAATTAAAATTTTGCAGTAGCACAAAGGGAAGGGAATTCCTGAAAATGGCTTATGATTTCTTATTCTTTGTTTAGTTTTTGTTGGTTTTTCAAATGACTGTAAAACATGACCTGGGTGGTTTAACTCAGCTCCTGTCATCAGCTGAAAGCCAAAAACCTTAATGAAACTGAGCCAGGCACATGATCTCTGTAGGTTTTCTTGTTTGTATCTGCTACTACAGAAAAGCAACCTTTCCTTCCAGCCTTCTGCTTTTAATCATGTCGTGCTACTTCCTCGAGGAGCTGGAAGAGAGAGGTGACTGTGCTGCCAACAGGGAGGAGGAGCAATGGATACTGAAGTCTGGAGTTAAGGTAGAAGCTCAGGCACTGGCTGTTTGTGGAGTTGGGGAAAGAGATGAGGTGGGAAGTCCGTACACTGCTGGGCAGGACCACAGTGGTGCTGTTAAACACCCTCAGTGCAGTCTTCTGATGGAGAAGTGCCTCCAGTGCTACAGCTCTGTATCAGCGTAGCTCTGGTCTGCCTTATATCTCCTAGTGGTGTGTCTCCAAGAGGATGTTCACTAGATGGGCAAGGTTTTAGGATCAGTCTCTATAAGGTCACTGTCCTATTTAATAATGGCAGGAGGGCTGGGTTTGGTAGCCCAGGGCAGCAGGTGAGCATTAGGGTCCTTAGCAAAGGCACAGTGTGCACAAGGCATAGTAGCTTCCTTCCTTGCAGATCCCACCAGAGGTGTCAGTGTTAAACTTCAAGCTTTCATAACCCATGCAGGGGTTTCCTGGAGCTCTGCCTGTGGCCCGGCTGTATGCCTTCTCCTTCCTTTGCTTGGGTAAATCCCTGTACTCCAGTGGCTGGGGTTTCCAGCTCCAGATGGGCTTCCAACCACTTCTCTTCCCAGTGGGCAATAAGGTCAGACTTCCAAAAGACAGAGGCACAAGGTAAAATACCAGCAGTATCTCATTCCCCTGAGCTGGACTTCCAGCAGGTGATAGCTGGGAGGAGCATACACTGACTTTGACGCTAACAAACTTTGCCCAGACCCCTGGACCCCAACTTCCAGACAAGGGTCTGCAACACCCCTCGATACACTTGAGGGTAGACACAGCAAACATGAAATGACTTGACCCCCAGCAGATTTCAGGTGCTGAGATGCCACAAGATTTCAGTATCAGAGCAGCACATCTGATTCACTCATTTCACTGTTTCTTTCTAAATAATTTCTCTCTTGCTGGAAGGTTCAGAGAGCTGCCTGTTTTCAGATGTCATTTTGACTCAAACCAGCATCAGGATGCCCTGGTTTCTTACCAGAGCTGCTTGATCGCACCAAGCCCTCCCTGAGAGGTAAGCAGATTCCCATGAAGGCTGCCCTGGTATTTGAAGCCTAGCCCTGCCATAGCCTTGCTTCCCACCCAATAGCTGAGAAAGTTTTTATTTAAATTTGGTTTCTGTTGCCAACAGCCCCACTGTCTGGGTTGACAGAGAATATTCCTCAAGTATCTACTGAAGCAGCAATTTCTGACATGCTCCCAAGACCTTATCTTTGTCAATTCTTTTTAGATGGGGCTTGATTTTCCTCTCACTTACACCTGTTTCACAGCAGGGTAACTCCACTAAAAAGGCTCCTCATTTACACCCGCGGAAGGAAGAGAAGAATTGAGGCCATTCCCTGCAGGAAGAACACACATAAAATACTGGTTGCATGATGTGCTATAAAAAAACAGTCCCCCAACTGCTTCCACCATATCAGCACAGAAACTCCTCTCTCCAATGTTGTTTTTAATAAAAACCTTATGAAAAAGGAAACTGCCTTCCCAAGCCATCCCGCACAGACTCAGGAGAACCGTTGGGTCGGATCGTGACAGTATAAACTGGTTTATTGCCAGAACAAGCAACAGATGCCAGCAGTGTGACACGGAGCGAGGGTTTGGCAGTTTGTTCAAACACTTTGACAGCAGCAGGCATTTTAGACTCCAACAGATAAGAAATTGGCCAGCAAAATGCATTGATGGAGTATGTGGGCTGCGAAGCCTGCCCTGCCACCTGCCTGAAATAATGCAGGACTGAGTCCAGAGAGAGTGCATGACTTTTGCAGGGTAGTGGGACTGCTGGATCCCATACAGCAAATAACTTAGTTTCTGCAAGGAGCCATTGTTTAGAGAGGCAGCATCTGCTGTATGTTTGTCTGGGGGTTTTCAGAGCTAGAAAGTGGTTCATCGCCCTATTTCACAGGCAGAGAACACTTTTTGAGCCGGTTCATCAGGTCCTCCTGGCTTGAACCCGTGCTTCCTTGTAAGTACAGAGCCTTGTGGGATTCGTAGTTCAGGCTTCAGATTCTCCTTGAGAAGCTGAGTCCCCTCTGCCTGGGTTGCCTTTACCTCTCACAATGCAAGAAGGAGAGCCGCCATGGGTCTCATGGGAGGCACCAGGGTTGGAGTACATCTAGCTGGGAAGCTGGATCACCAGAGGAGAACAAGGACAGCAGGTTCTTAAACTACATCTTGAAGAGGCAAGAAAGCTGGGTGGGCAAATGCAATGTTGTACTGAACAGAATTGTAGAGCATCTTCAGATGTTTGCCCTTTGATGAAAAATGGCATACTAGTTCAAAAGCTTCTCTGCCTCCCTCAAATCTCCCCAGTTTCTACATCTCACCTCCACCTGGGGATGAAAACAACCACTGAAATGTAACAATTTCAACTGCAGATAATCGTGTAATGCTCTGCCACTGCTGGCAGAGACTCTGCAGCTCTGTAGCACATCTGGACATTTCCAAGAGAATCCCTTCCTGTGGCTGGGAACAGCATCTGAAGCAAGACCACCCCAAATCCAAGCCCACACCTCTCCCTTTGGTACTAGGCCATAGCTTTCCAAGAATCTCTGCCTTTCCTAGAAAAAATCTGCCAGCAGCTCTGTGCAGTAAAGCTGCTCACAAGATCCCTTCCCCTTTCACACTGGTTGCTTCTGTTCATAGTGGGAGCTTTATTTTTCCCCAGTGCTGCAAGATGCAGAGCAGGAACATCCAGGACAGCCCTGCCCAGTGCATGAAGCTGCTGCCCCATCTCTACCTGTGGCTGCCCTGGCACACGTAAGAAACCTTCATCCTCTCTGCAAGCAGGTTCCCCATCCTTTTCCCAGGCTTTGCTGGAGGATGAGTGGCGTAGCCTGACACAACAGCAATGACAGCCAATTACCGGCTTTAAAAATTACCCCCCAGGTGAGTGGGCTGCCCAGCTGCTGTCAGACTGATTTCAGATTAGGCTGGAAATTGTCAGCCAGCTGACAGAACCCCTGGTTAGTCTCCACAGCCAGGGAAGGATGTGCTAGCAATCCCCACACTGTGCTCCACTCATCTTTTATTCCCAGCCCCGGCGTTCAGGAGGAGGTTTTGGAGGGGATTGGAGGCGAAGCACAACATCTTGCCAGCACCCGTCTCCCACCAGGGAGAGATGAAGAGGCTGCATCACATTGGAGAGAGAAACCAGGCAGGGAGTAAAACTTGTGGCCAGGGCCAGCTGGTGCTGGCGAGTCCAAGAGAGCCTGAAAGGGGGAAAAGAGCTGTGGGCAAATGACCTTTGTGGAGCAGGACTTCCCAGGAGGGAGGTTTGGGGAGCTGGGGTGTCAAAAGAGTTTGGGATGCTGAGGGGTAGAGCCACAAATGGGGTACTTGCTCCACAACAGGGAGATGAGTAGCAAGCTTGTTAACCCCTGGGGCTTAGGGTGCAGCAGCAGCTGTGGAGGGAGCCCATGCAAGAACAGGGCAGTCCTGCAACATCACTCACCTCCAGCCAGTGCCAGCACACCGCCACCCTGCCTGTCCCCTGCCCCAGCCCCAGCAGCAGCTACACGTCACATTTGCTGTGCAGGGGTTTCCACTGCAGACACTGTGATTCAACTTTTCTCTCCAGATAAAGTTATTAAGGTAAATTTGATCAAAATGACACATGGATTACAGTGTGTGTTGCAGACTCTAATTCTGTTTACTGTTCTGGGGGAATGGGCAATTATTACAAAAGCCAGGACAGAGTGTTTTTAATAACATTTCTTGTTAAGATTTAATTACAGGAAATTGTATTTTCTTAATCACTGAAAACTCAACTGCCTGGGAAATTTTTTTATATAATTTTGTTTGCAGTTTATTAAATCCTTAGGTTATTCCTTTTCTGAGGCTTTGTTTTAGTCACTTGCTAAGTGCTGCTTAACATGTGTAGGAGCAGATTGCTCAGAAGCATGAAGAAACTAAAGGGAGCGGACTCTGGAAGGCAGGGCTGGCCTTTGAGAAAGCAAATTTCTGAGCAGGATTTAGAGGTCCTAGTGTAGTCTTGAAAAAAAATAATCACATTCCACCACTTTTCCCCCCAAGACCTGTCTACGCTGCAGCCTAACTAATGCTGATACCTGTGCCTTCCATGTCTCCTTCCCTGCTTTCTTCACTCCCCGCTGTACTCCTCTGAAGGGGTGATTTGGGGGACTATCCAAAATAAGGAGGAACTTCTAAAACAACATGCTGGGGCAGAGGGATGAATAACCAGAGTGAATGGAGGCCCTGAAATACATGAGAGGGTAGAGAAAATAAGGGGGTGAATGATCCAATGCCCTGAGCATCAGCATTCCTCGAGGTGAGCTGTCACCTCACAGACCTGCCAGGGAGAGGGCCTGGGTCACCCTTCCCTGTCCCTGAGGGGTGACCGGGCACACCAGAGCACCATTTAAAAATAGGAGTGCCAGATCTTGGCACCCAGACCGACAAGGGGTAGCCAGGTCAAAGCATCCGGCTTTGCAGGGCTGCCAAGCATCCACTTCCCCTTTGGATACCAGCACAGGGGAGCGCTGGTGAGGAGAGATGATGTGACCTACCTGGAAACCCTGCCCTTGCATGGGGCCAAATTTCTTCTCCAGCTGCTGCAGTAACCATGTCACCATCCCAGTGCTGCAGCTCTCAGGAGGAACTGCTGACCCAAAAGGAGCCAAGTAGCTGCTTCAAATAAGCAAGGTGGCAGATCTCCCAGCCAAGGGCTCCCCATTCCTGGGCTCCCAGCACCCCAGGCTCTGCTCCCAGCCCAGGAAGGGCAGCTTGCAGAGGGGAGAAAGGCAGCTGAAAGCAGTGAAAGGGGAGATTGCGCTGCTCAAAGGCCAGGCTAGCTGCTTCTGGTGTGCAAAGCAGCCTCCCTTTGTGTATAGGGCTATTCAAGCCCCAGAAGTGGCATAAATAGAGAGGGATCCTATCTGCTTGCTGGATGGCAGCCAGGCAGGGACCCCACAGGGGCGTGGGGGTCTGCAATACCAGGAGCTCAGCACAGCTAAGGTCTCACCCAACCCTGCTTCAAGCTCTGCCTCCAGAACAAGGACCTCCTGAGCAGCTTGTGTCTTGACTCTGGCCTGGCATCTCAGGAGAGGAGATGTATCTGGTGAGGTCTCCCTTTCTTTGCTAAAGATGAAGCCATAGGGTGATTGCGAGTGCAGATAACTCGCAAATCCTAAAAGTGATGGGCAATGCACAGCCTGCAAGCTGAAGGCAGCCTAAGCTTGCCCTTAGACTTGCTAGGGTCTAGGTTGGACTGGGCAGACTTCAGTGCATTTGCCAAAGGCAGAGATATTTGGTGCCTCCTCTGAAACCAGAAGTAGATGGGGAAACATCAAATGAATGTGAGAAGTGACTGAAATAGAAATTCATACAAATGAGTTTTACACCAACACATGCCAAGAACAGAGGTCAAACAAGAAACAGTGGTTCTTCATGTAATGCTTCGTTAAGCTGTAGGATTTTGCCACAGGGTGTTAGAGATGCTCAAATCAACACCAACATCGGTTCAGAAAGCAGTGGACCAAACTCAAGGGAGATAAACGCATTGATGGCTTAACCAAGCAACTCTGGTCAAGGAGTCCCTGAGCTACAGATTACTGGGAGAGTATTTTGGAGAGGCTGCACTGCACACTTTTCCTCTTCTCACACTCTTCCCAAGCATGCACCACCAGCTGCTGGGATGCTGAGCTGGATCCTGTACATCTGCATGGGGTGTGAACTCATACAGCTGCAGGGCCTGAACACTCTGCTGTGCCATTTGAGTGCACACCATCAGCTCTATCTGCTGGTTGCTCCTGCACTTTGGTCTTCATGGGAGCCAAATCCTCACAAACCTGGGGCAGGCAGGACAAACAAAAATCCCTCAGCTCCAGGATTGCAGTTGAGGAAGAAGTGACAAGTCTATCAGGCCAGCCAGGTTCCTCTGTTGGGCAGCCCAGTCTGACAGCCCTGTGGTCCCTACTGTACTCTGCATGACACAGGACTGAGACAAATGCACAGAGGAAGGCAGAGGGCTGTATTTCTCCTGTACCCTGCTTGCTGAAGGTGGCACTCCCAATTCCTCTGGCCTTGTAACTATTTGCACTCCCTTCAACATATTGAGACTCCTCCCTTGCAGTCAGATTCAGCCGCTTTGACACGGAGAGTTAAGGGTGAGGAAAGCTAAGCCCTCCATCCCAAACTTTGCCAGCTATTTCACTTAGTGCTAAGATCTTTGGCTACCATCACTTTAGGACAGGGCCATAGCTTTATAACAACATCCCTATTGCCTTTGCCTCTGATTATTATGAGCACCATCAGCCTCAGTTGAGGGCTCACAGCTCTGTCTCCGCTTCAGGACAGTGACAAACAGTGACTTGCCAGCTTCTCCAAAACACCGTACCTGTCATTTCAGGACATAAGCATTGAAAAAACCCAAAACCTATAAACAAACATGCCAAATACTTGTGCCAAGTCTATCATGTATTGGTGATCAACCCCAGCAGATCCTGGTCAGGTCTGATGTGAATATGTCAGTCCTCTGTTCCAGCTATGGCTATGTGCTTTTCAGTCAGAGCTGCTTCCTTAAACCCATCGCCTTTCTTTGTCTGGTTTCTTAAACCAGAACAAGTAATTTCTCCCATGAGAAATTTCTCCTGTGTTTGCAGATCAGAGACTTGTATAAATTAAACAAGGTAGACTTCTTTGGGAGGGGCATGGAGAAAGAAGGAGCTCCACCATCACCATTACCCAGTGCATTGCTTGCTGCAGGTGGTAGGTGGGGAGAACAGATGTGCACCAGCCTAACTCCCTCTCCAGCTGCAGTCTGCAGCCCTACTCCCTTCCCTCTGCCCCCCAAAACCTGTCTGTCCCATGGGGCTGAGAGGCCAAATGATACATGCCACTGAGAGCACTGATGCAAGAGTGTCTCCAGTCACTCTGTGTGTGCCTGGCACAGATCACATCTCAGGGTAATTGTCTTTGAAGGTTTCTTGCTTCTAAGGTCTTGTATCTGTCACAAGGAGTATTTCCCATCTGCTGGGATTTACTCCGGGTTCCCAGGACTCAGCTGATTCCTGCCTGCCCACCCTCAATCAGGAGCAGTCACATCAATCTCTAACCTGGCTTCAGCTAATGTCCCCAGGGCAGGATCTGTCACAGGGAGCCCATGGACTTGCACACCATGAATTTCAGCTGGTAATTCTGCAGATCACTTTGCAGAGGCCACGGCAGTCTAAGGTCATGAAAGGTATTCCCTCTGCCCCAGACATTGTGCTTCAGAGCTAGTGGGCTCCTGTAAACCAAGAGGGTGGGCGCACGCGATGCTGAGGAAGGCCACGCTCAGACTTGCGTGATGCTCTGGGACACACCAGGGAGTGCAATGCCTGCAAATCCGTTGATTCCCCTAGATGAAAGGATGACATTAGGAAGAGACATGTTTTCAGACCAGACACCACTCACCAGTTTGGGGCCAGTGCTGAGGAACCCAGTGGCACAGGTGTGCCGGTTTTGACTGGGATAGAGTTAATTTTCTTCACAGTAGCTAGTATGGGGCTATGTTTTGGATTTGTGCTGAAAACAGTGACGATAATTCAGAGATGTGTTCATTATCGCTGAGCAGGGCTTACACAGAGTCAAAGCATTTTCTGCTTCACACCCCACCCCACCCCACCAGCGAATAGGCTGGGGGAGCACAAGAAGCTGGGAGGGGACACAACTGGGACAGCCGACCCCAACTGACCAAACAGATATCCCATACCATATGACACCATGCTCAGCGTATCAAGCTGAGGGAAGAAGAAGAAAGGGGGGATGTTCAGAGTGATGGCGTTTGTCTTCCCAATTAAGGGCCCAACGTAGTAGAGTCCTGCTTTTCTGGAGATGGGTGAACACCTGGGAACTAGTGAACAAATTCCTTGTTTTGCTTTGCTTGCATGCAAAATGGCCATTGTTTTACCTATTAAACGGTCATTTATCAACCCATGAGTTTTCTCACTTTCACCTTTCTGATTCTCCCCCTCATCCCATCACGGGGGGAGCAAGCAAGCAACTCTGCGGTGCTTAGCTGTCGACTGGGGTTAAACCACAACAACAGGCAATGCAACACCACACGCTGACCGCACACAAAGTTGGCAATGATTTTCAGCAAACTCTTAACTCCACCAGGTTTAGTCTCAGTGACCTTTCAGCACCCATCCCAATCCATCCTATCTAGCTGGTTCCACAAGAATCACTGCCAGACAGCAGAGATCAGCCTCAACGCCTGCATCTTTGCTTTCTGGAGCCCAGGGGATAAAAAGAAGTCCTTCAGATGCTCTGGACTTGTGGGCTTCCCTCTGTGAAAAGCCTTGCTGGGAGACTGCAGGCATGCAGCAACATCTACAGAAATTCAGAGTGTACTGCAGGCTCTACAGAAAGAAGCAGAGCCAGCAGCAACAGGGAGCCAAATCTGTGCTCTTTTAATATACATCAGCTTTCCACATCACCACCTTCCCATGGCAGCCAGAAATGTGAAAGACACATCTCAAGCACTAAGCAGTAATTAGAAAAGGCGAAACTCGGGTTTGTTTCCATATTTTGCGTATCAAAGCTCTGAAGTGAGGAAAGCTTTGGTGCAATGAGTCTTGAAATGTTTTCTACAGTCTCCTGAGTGTTAAGAAGCAGCAGCTCAGCCTGGTTCCACAAGAAAAGAGGAACCGATGGGCTCAGTGTGGCCAGCCCTTGGAACCAACTGGTGCTGGACTCTCCCAAGGGTGACAGAAATAAGCCTGAAGGTATAACCTATCCCTGGGGAAGTTTCTCCCATTTCAGTCAGAAAGAAGCAAGAAGAGGTTTGTGAAGGTCGTAAGACCTCAGGGCTATGTGATCCACATGGTTTTGTATGTGGTGCTGCTGGTAGTTCAGACCTGCAGTGTCTGTGGGAGGTACCAAGCTTGGGATATCCCTTGTACCCAGGCTTGGCCCAGTCTGGGATCAGTTTATCCAGCATATAATAACAGTCTCTGCTGGGGCAGTTTCCTGGCCCAGGCTGGAGTTTACAGTGCAGATAGTGGGCAAGCCTGGAGCAGCTTTGGGCCATGGCTAATTGAGGGCAAAGACTAGCTCCAGATCTGGTCCATTGAAACATGATTCACCTGCACATGAGAAGCTCAGGCACTGACATTGGTGTTGTTCTAGCAGGCACCAATGAGCCTTGGGGCACATGGGTGAACCTTTGTTCTCCAGTTAAGTCCCTTCTGGGCTAAGCTAGGAGATGCAGCAGCAACCCAGGCCGATCCCACAGTCCTTCTCACCTGGAAAGATTTTGTGCCATCTTAAGTAGCTTGTAGAGAACTGCCGACTCTGTGCCCAGGACCCTGCTGTGCATCCCTTCTCTTCTGAGGAGGAACCAGGAGCACCCCACCAGAGGAATACTCCCCTCACTTCCAAGCTGGGTGTCATGCTGCCTTCACAGGCTCTTGGGGGATCAAATCCAGGCAGGGATGTTCATGTTGCAACCCATTGAGGAGGATTTTACAGATCACTGGCTGGATCCGCTGGGTGACTCTCTACCTGACACTGTCGCTTGCATTAGGGTAGCACTTTGACCAAGTCAGCCAGCAACACAACCAGGAGTGAGCTCTGCAAATTGCAAACAGTGGGGGGAAACAGGAGGTAAATAAAGTATTTGCCAGTGGACTTATTATCCCTTTTTTACTGACCAAAGAACTAGCACAGTAAAGGTGGCTGTCAGCCCTTGGTCAAGAAGAAGAAGTTAGCCCAGGAACACAAGACCTCAAAAGCACCTCCTGCCTTTTCCAGACAGCAGACACTGCCACGCTCACATGTTGCTCCCTCTTCACTCGGGTGGTGCACAGGAAGGGCTGAAGCTCTTATCCCCCCTCTGCTTAAACCTCCAGCTTTGATAGGCGTCCCAGAGCAAGGCAAGGATGGAGAAGGCTCTGAGCATTGGCTGAAAGGTGAACTCCCCAGTTCCTGAATGTGAGCCTGGCCAGGTGGGACTCTGACCACAACCACAAAATGCCACTAGTGGCAGTAGTGATGCAAGCAGGATCCTTTCTCATTTTTTGGATTCTGAGTGTTTCCAGCAGCACTAGAAAGCTGAACCGAAAGCCAACATCTCAGGCTAAGCCTGCTGACCAGCTGACCAGATCGTGTACCACAGCTGGGAAAGCTGAACACACACAACACATTCACAGAAAGGAGAGTATTCTGAGTAACAGCTATGAGTGCAGTGGCAGCATTACTCTGAGCTGCAGCATTTGGGCTGCTGCAGTGGTGGTGGTTTTGTTCATCTGGGGAGGTGCACTGTGACATTGCCGTTATCTATGACGCAGAGAGCAGAGTAGCACAGAGCCCCTGCGTGTCACCAATTATTGTTTGCCAGCACAAACATCTTTCTGTTGTTCTTTTACAGCTGAAGCTGTCAGTAAAATACACACCTCCACACCAAAGGGAAAAAGAAAAAGAAATTATCCTTCTCAGCTGTCAGATACATCACTGTTTTGTTCCCTTTGGCTCACAGTTAACTCTGTGCCGCAGCTCCTCCATTAGCCTAAAATAAGACGTTAACACTGACCAGTACCTGAGTGCAGGGCTGCATTGAGATCAGTGCACTGATCACATCCTTGCCTGGATGAAGGTACCTGAATTTCCTCTCTCTCCCTCCTGTGTTTATAATCCTCTAGCAATTAGAGTTTGGCTGCAGTGGCTGGCCTAGGGCTCACGGCAGAGGCTGGGGTGAGTGTGTCCAGACCTGCCTGGAATCAGCTTCTCTCCTGGAAACCTCAGCTCACGGTCCTGCAGTGAGCTGGCTGGTGCCCAGGGGGCTTTGCACTGCAAGGCACATGCCAAGGTCTGCACCAGGCGTGTACAGAGGCACAGCAAGCAGAGGGAGGGACAACGGAGCCCATACCTGGGAGTCAGCTAACAGAGATGTCCCTGTCTCCTCCAGCTCCTGTCACCAATGACACAGGACCTGAACACGTCTACCTGTCTCTCTGCCAGCCTCGTCCCTAGGCAGGCTACTGACAGCTCCAGGAGAGCAAAGGTGGTAGCAGACCAAGCAACAAAGAATGTGAGCCACCACTTCTGGGCAGGGAAATTCAAAGTGGGAATACAAACATTTCCTGGTGCAATGTGCAGAATGGGGGAGCTTTAGCTCACTGCCCATGCCACCAAAGTGCTACACTTCTTAGCAGATTGCCCAGAGATGTGAAACTGCTGAATGGAGACATTTTCCCAGAGAGCATTGTTAAAGAAATTTGGTATATTATGGGAAAAGATAACCCTCCAATAACAGGAAATACTGCGCAGACCTCTGGCAGGGAGCATCAGGGAGACAGCCCAGGCCAATTATAGTGGCACATTTGATTTCCCAAAACCTAGACTTACAGCAACCTAGAAAAGCATGGAATATTGTATTATAAGTCTCCCATGTCTGTACTTTTTCCCAATTTAGGAAGCCAACAGGAAGAGGTGAACTTTTAGCAAGGGCTTAAAAATTATAATCTAGAAAACGAAAGAATATAAAACATAACACTGACCTGCTGATGCCTCTCTGAAGCTTCAGGTTTGGAGTAATACCCTAAAAGGTGGATTTGTCCTTCTTGGCAGTTTAAAAACACAGGCTTGCAACTGAAATACCTGAGCCCAATCCCCTGTTCCCTCTGGCAAGCAAATGACCATATTCCTTTTTATACGTTGACAAGCTCCTTCTTAAATCCCACTGGAGATTTTCCTCCCCATTACACCTGCTGAGAGACTATTGCAGAACCTCACTGCTTTCTGATGCTTACAAAGCCTTTTTCCAGCCTACTTTTATTTGTAAGCAGCCCTTCTGATGGCAGCAGTAATTCCTACTCTTTGCAGAAAATACCTTATTTGAGAGGACTGGCATTTGCCTTTCTCCTGGCTGTATCATTTTCACACAGAATCATAGAACAGTTGAGGCTGGAAGGGACATCTGGAGGTCACCTTGTCCAACCTCCTTGCTCAAGCAAGGCCACCCAGAGTCACTGGCCCTGGACCAAGTCCTGATGTCTTCTGAGTATCTCCAAAAATAGAGACTCCACCACCTCTCAGGGCAACCTCTGCCACTGCTCAGTCACCCTCACGGTGAAAAAGTCTTTCCCAGTGTTCAGATGGAGCCTCCTGTGTTTCAGTTTGGGCCCATTGCTTCTAGTCCTGCCACTCAGCGCCACTGAAAAGAGCCTGGTTCTGCCTTCTTTGCACCCTCCCTTCAGGTATTTGTATGCACTGACGAGAAAACCGTCACCATTTTTGTCAGCCAATATGATCCAGTAGCACCCCCAGGAACTCTGTCTTCCTGACTATTTCAAAGACATGGACTCCCAGTTTATATCTGAGCTTTTCATAAGCAGTTTCTCAGACTTTCTGACACTGTATTTTGTAGTATCAGACCTTATTACCTCTCTATTATTCGAGTCTTCAAAGTGACCCAGTTTCTGCTGCATGATATTCTGATCCTCTTCTGTCCTGCGAATGTCTCCCACCTTTGTGTGAATATAAAATTCTACTAGAAGACACCTATGCTTCCACTACTGAAAATATTAGATCAGTCATAAAATTCATCCCTAAGAAACACCACTACATCCTTAAGCCTGGTCAGTATACTGTTGTGAAACACACTCTGCTATCACCTGCTCTTGAGCAAGATTTTTACTCTAATTGTCAGCGCTACTGATCCCTGAATACTTCAGCTCCACTGGTTTCTCAGCAGCATCCTATCAAAAATGTATTTGAAGAATAAATAGATCTCCCATCTCTCTTTTGTCTGAAAAATCAGTTGCCTTCTCAAAGAAAGGGATCCAATTTCTCTGCCATGATTTGCCCAGGGCAAAACCCCTGCTTCGCTGTATGATCTTTTCCATTTACCTCTGCTAATTTGTCCATCCTTCACAAGTTGCCTAAAAGCTTTAAATATTGCTGAGGTCAGACATGGCCATGTACATGCCCAGAGCACATTTATCATCCTTATTAACTTGAGATACTACCTTTGCTAATCTCTAATCAGATGTTATTCAGTTTGAAGGATGTATCAAAGCTCCATGACAGCCACTCATCATTTGCATGCAAGTCTTTCGGAGTTTGGAAATGCAAATTACCCCATGCTTCCCAAACTGACCACATCCAGCATTTGAAGTCAGCTTCCATCCTGATGTGACTGCTCAGCTGTGTGGTACCTGATGTTCTCAGCTGGCCACCAAAAGACAGAGAATGTGCTGATAGTTTAATACAGCTGCCTCTAGCCAAAAAGCAAATTGAGAAGGGCTGGGGTGGGAATGAGAAGGCAGCAGCCCTCGGTGGCTCAAGCCTGGCAGGTGCTGGATGCTTAGAGACTCTCTCATGTGGCTCTACGGCTGCTTTTCCAATAGGCATCACCCACAGATTTGGTCTAGGGCTTTCGGGAACTCAAGCACAGAAAGAGATGTTATATTTCGTTACCAGCATTAAGAAAGGTTGCTCAGCTGGCAGATGGGTAACTGTTATGGTGAAAGGTTGCGCTAGAAATAAGTAAATTAGGAGTAGCAGATCAGATTAAGAGAAAAACGTGCTAATAGCTTGGCTGAGGAACAAATGAGGACAGTATGTATCATCGACAGTTAAAATTAAACACACTGTCCTCATTTGTCCCTTAGCTACCCAGGCAGGTTGCTTACATGTTGCTGCCAGATTATTTTCTATGCATACACAGAAAGAAAGTTCAGAAAGTATCTGTGCGGTAATCCGGCTCTCCAGAAGTTGTGTCATCAGTATATGTCCTCAGGACACTGACTGTGTGCAGGCATTAAATGAATGAGTATAAAAGAGGTATCTGGCACTCTACTAGGGATATCAGAACATGCCTTTATTTTATGGCGCTTTTTCCCCCTCTATACCAGAAATCCTGTTGAGCAAAGAAGCAGATTCTGATGCTTGTTCAATGCCTACAAAAATGGGCATTTCTAATGGCATTCATAAGGATTCTCATTTTTTAATTTGACAGCTCCCTACAATTTTTTGAATCGTTTGCTTTCCATATCCAAACCAATTTGACATCATGCAGCAGGGTGAAGATACCATCGCCCGAGTTCATACCCTGAAATTAGCTCAGTGCCTTCTATCATTATATCAATGACTATGATCACTTAATACTTGATGTTAATGATCATTTTCCCATCTCAAAATCAGGCTGAACTCAGCATAAGAGTTCAAGGTAACATGTTTCCCACATAGTTAAGCCATTCACTGCTCTTAAGTATGACTCCCAGCCTCCCTGGGCTGCTCCTTGCAGGAATTGGGGGAGGGGGTTGTGGGGCCAGCAAGAACCCCCTGGATGCCCCAAGGTGTCTCAAACAGCACAAGGCATTCGCATTTTGGCAACTAAATCCCACTCTTGCTAATGCAGCCTGCAGAGCTGCAAGGCTCACTGTGTGGCCTCTCCCTCTGGGGAGCTGCGTTGCCCTCCAGACTGTGCTGTCTGCCTTGACTACATCTCTGCTGACTGAAGTGGGAGCACTGAGCCCTTGCTTGGCACCAAATATCTGGGGCCTTCTCCATCCCACCCCTAACCATTAGGCAGTCGAAGCTGGCTGAGTTGGTTGCTTCCTGTGGAGCACCGCAGACGGTGGTATTAAACTGTGTTTTCCAGCTCTCCACATGAGTTTGGACACAGAGGTACGACACTGCCAATGACCATGGTGTGCTTTAGATGTGTTATTAGCCACCACAGCTTATCTTGTGCCAGCAAGACAGATTATATGTTACTAAGAGGTCTCAGACGCATATATTAAAGTCTCTAGGTGTGACATTACCAGGAAAAGGTAGGGGAAAATTCAGCTAGGGGTCATCTTAGTCACTGCTTAGAAAACACCACTGCATTTCCAATACAGCAGCCTACAGGAATGGAGAAGGCTGTTGAAAGGCAGATGCATACACGTACAAAGAGGCAAAGATTCATTTGACAGATAGCAAGCATGAGAAAATGAAAAGCAAATGGGATGCTAAAATGTTTTATGCTACATACTCATCACAGAGAAGGGGAGTTGTGTTTTTAATGAGCAAAGATGTATCATTTCACTTACCAACACTTCCAGCTGATGATAAAGAGACTTGCTTTAGGGCTGCAGGATTAAGCAAGGTGCAGATATGGATTATAAATTGCTATGTACCAAATGTGAACATATTGCCCTTAAATGTCATTCTTATGTAGGTAAATCAATCCTAGTTGAAAAGAGCAGTTTGGCATGGGAGGAGGTGAAGGAAAAGGCAATGTACCTGCCTCCACGTACGCCTCATGAAGGATCCAGTTTCACCAAGAGATCTGCCTCAGGCTTTATTCAACCATAAGATCATTTGTAAGGCCCCCAGCATCTGTGTCACCCTCTGTATGGTGCTGAAGGAAGTTGGACAATAGACCCTTGTGCTAGTCCCTGACAAAGCCCATGCAAAGCTTCTTCAGCCTCCTGCACCTGGGCTTGGAGGTACCACGGACCACCTTGAGCCTCCAACAGCAAAGACTTACGTCTCACCCCCAAAGCATTCACAGCACAGCCTTTTCCCTGGCTTAGACCCCCAGCAAGCCCTTCAGCCCTCCATCTGAGTCAGCCACCAATCCCTGCATCCAGGAAATGCTAGCCCCAGAAGCCTCACAGAACACCACAAAGGTGATAGCAGAGACTCAGACTTGAAGAAATGAGCTTTGCAGCAAGGCAACAAAAAAGAAAAATTTCTCCTTAGCATCCCTCTAAGCTCAGATTTGGGGAACAAGAGAGTAAGAAGATGGGGCTAGTCCAGGATCACTCTTTTCAGGCAAAATGGAAAAGGGATTGCAAAGGACTGAGAGGAAGGCACAGAGCCTTGATGGTTTATCCAGGTCTTCTAATGCTTATGATATTTCATTAAAATAAGCTACTCTATTGAAGGAGGATTAGAGGGCAGTAAAAGCATATCTGTCTTTAAAATTGGCATTAGTGGTGATCCTGGGAATTACAGACCAATGAGCCTTACTCTGAACTAGGCAAATTAGCTGAAAAGATAATTAAAGCACAAAGAATAAAACATCTAGATGACAGTGGTGATATAACAGGAACAAACGAACACTGCTTCAGCAAAAGTATTCATGCCTCATGCATCTACTAGGATGCTTTGTGCACGTCAGCAAAACAGCAGATAAAGGAAAAGTGCAGCGGTTTATTTGGACTTTCAAAAAGCCTCCATCCACACTCCTCACACTGACTGGCATCACTTGAAAGCAAAGCAGTCAAAAGTAAGATGTAAGCAGCTATTGAAGATCAAAAACAAGTTCAAAGAACTGCTAAAGCACAATCAGTGTTCAATCTGGTGAGCTATTTCAAATGCAGCAGCACCTATATGGGTAATAGAATTAGCAAGTGATCACAGAGGCAAGAATTTAGCAACCTCCTCCTCTCTTTATGTAGCTCTATTACAAGAGTACCCCTGCCACCTCTTCAGATCACATGAGAGTGTCTGTGTTCATCAGTCCTGGAGGAAGCTGTGGAAAGTCTGTGTTGTCTGTGAGCCTGTGTTACCAGTCTTCACCTTTCTTCCGTACATCTTATACTATTTAATGGATAGGAAAAGGGGGTCTCAAGTCCTCCCTTCCTGGAGGCACGCTATTTTCTGAGCATCTCAGCTTGCCTTCTCCCTATAGATTTTCAAATCACATGCTTACAGAAATGCAGCTTCCAGCATATGGAAGCTGTATTTTCTAAGCATTTTAAAAACTCAGATAAAAGGAAACTCAACTGAAAAAAAAAAGTCTTTACAGCAACATGACTTTGAAGCTGACTTCATTTTGGAGCTGCCTCCTGCCTTGTGATGTGTTGAGGGACCACAGCTGTGATGATGCAGGACTCTAATGACACACGTGAGTGGGGCACAGCAATCAATGCTGACAGGAAGAACACTTTTCCTTGCCAGATGTGGAACCTCAAAAGGTGCCCATAAGGCCAATGCCACTTGGGCCACTGTCACCAAGCTCAAGACAGCATCTGTGTGCATAAATGATGAGATACAAAAACCAAAAGCCTGATAATGGTCTGTCCCTGCTCTGCCCTTGTGTCACCCCAGTGCAGCCCTATTTGATTCTGTGGGACTGAAGCTTGGGACACACAGGGGCGACTCCCATCTTCTGGGTTTGACTATGGCAGCTCTGCCTCCAAAATGACACAGTAGGAACAGAGATCATAGCAAAATCTATTAGAAGCCAGTAAAGCCTTCTGGTGGAGAAGAGGGAGAGACAGGGAGATTAAGATGGAGTAATATAGAAAGAAGATGAATGCAAGGGATGGAAAAATTAGGTACAAAATAACATCTGGATGGGCGGAAGTAAATCATTCCCTCACATAGACTGCCCAATAACATCAGAAAAGAGGACATGCAATTACAGTGAAAGGCAATGCTTTTTGAACTGATAAAAGGAAAGACTATTCTTACACAATGAATAATTAACCTGTGAAGTTCACTGCCACGGGTTTTTACCAAGGACAGAGGCTTAGCAGCATTCAGAACAGGAAAAACCATCAATATGAATAATGAAAATATCCACTGTTGCACTTGACAGAATAAAATTCTCTGGAAGGGATTTTAACTCCTCCTGGCCCAGTGTAGGACCTCTGCCGCTTGACTAGGAGGGGAGAGAGGAGATGACTCCTGGGCATAGGCTCTGTACTAGCTTGTGAATGCCTCCCACGATGGCCACCACATCTTTCTCTGCGACTCCCAGTACTGGCAAGAAAAAGAAGACAGATAGGGATAGCAGAGCCGCTCTCATGATAATTCCAGCATTCTGGTAGAAGATATTTTAATTGCTTTTCATTTCCATCTCTGCATTGTTCAGCCATCTGCCAGTTCCCAAGGCTGGGAAGCTTGATGTCTCTGGAGGAAAGGAGAATTCAGCCTATTTTCTGCCAGATGAGGCTGTTGCTTTATCTCTTGTAAATCTGACCAGAGTATCCCTCATTGACAGAAGATTTGGCCAATTTTCAGCTATTCATCTTGACTTCACCCATACCTTTAGCATTTTCATAGGAAAGCCAAAGTTATAAAATAACTTCAGTTAGCTGAAGCTGGAGAGTAAATACTTAGGTGTCAACAACTCTTTAATGGATTCACAGAGGAGACTGGGCGAGTTTCTGTGCCATTTTGCATTTGATACTCACCCTCTCTCAGAAGACCTCAGTCTCATTTACCATTGCTCACTGAGATCAGCACTGATGGTTCCCCACAAGACGTGTTGCATTATCCTCTTTCCAGAAGGAGACAGTGTGGCAGAGAGATGTGGTTCACCATCTCTCTCAAAGAGAAGAGTTATATCAAATCTCCTAGACCTCCACACTAAAGCCACCTTTCCCTGCCTAGGGCTGATCTCACGTCAGCTCTTGCTGCTGTGGACCATCTTTCATTCCAGGAATGCAAAACATTTAATTAAGATTACCTAGGCAGCCCAACACATCAAGAAAGCAGGTTGGTGAATACTATCTCCATTTGGAACTGAAAAATTAACATGTGAATTAAGCCGCACGTGTGAGCACAAAATGCAGCTCCTTAAAACATCCCTGCAGAGCCTATAAGCTACAATTACTGCTCCATGAGCAGCTAAGAGCACTGCAATACATCAACCAGTCAACCCTCCACCTGCCTCCTTCCCCCTGCTAGGCCTTTTCAGAGCGCGCTGCCAGAGCCAGCCACCGTGAAAAGCACAGCTGGGGGAAACGGTGCTGCTGCCTTCCCTGCAACACAAGAGCTCAGCTCAGCTCAGCTCAGCACATAAGAGGCACAGTCAAGGCACGGCAAGCCCAAGTATGCCTTCTACCTCTGCCCCTAGAAAAGTACTGGGGAACGGCCTATTGCCACCAGCTCTGGTGTTCAGCTGGGTGGCTCCTCTGAGGTTTGGGCTTGACACTTCCTAGCACACCACTGGCAGCTCAACCTGTTTCCCCCATAGGGTGAGGAGAGTAAGAAACACCCTGAGGCTGGCTTGGTCACACCGAAGCCCATCTAACTAGTTACCTTGGTTTCTGTATATTTAGTAAACTAATTTGGATTCTTTCTCCATGGAAGGAATTCCTCCTTTCTCTTAGGAACCTACCTAAGTTCCCCTTGAAGATAAGTAAAGTTTAAGCACACACAATACCCTGTGGCAAGGATTTCCACTGCTTAGCTACATGAGGTGAGAAGAACAGATGTTTCCTCTTTCGAACCTGATAGCTGTCAGCATGACTTGATGAGCTCCTGGTTCTTGCTTTGGATGGGTGAGAAGTGGAAGGCCAGTGTGAATAAAGGCTGTGTTTTAGGCATTGCTTCCTGCTCTCAGGAAAGAATTGCAGAGGCTGAAGTGGAAATACGAGTCCCAGAGGAAATCAACTCATCTTTGCAGGTCCAGGCAAGTGGCAGATGCTTGCTCACTCTCATGCACCAAGCATAACTGCTTACAGTAGCCCTTGCTCCCAGGTACTGCCGAGGGAAACACCAAGTCACATCACAGGGTCACCCACAGGGAACAAATCAAACTTATGTGATACTAGAGAGGAAGAAGAAAAAGGAAGTAACTAAGAGCAGAATGCAAAGCAAATAAAACCTATCTGTTTGTGATGGAGTGTTATTAAAATATTGGAAGAGATGCTGAACTTAGCACCAAAGAACAGTACAGTATATACCAGGCACGGCAACAGTCCAGGACCCATGGGGGTTGTCATAAACACAGGAAATTATTAATGTCTAAAGAAAAAGGAAGAAAGAGATAAAAATATTCTTCCTACAGAGGATAAAGTAGATTTTTAATAACCCAGGCAGCAAGGTATCAGTGCCATTTTTGTGGATTACTATGGATGATTATATACACAGCTAAGTAGGATGAAGTCAGAAGAGGGTTGATCGTCTTCTGGGAAGACATGAATTAAAGGGATTTTAGAAGATGAATAAAGAACTCCAGAAAAGGCTCTAACGGATCAGAGTATATGGCAGCCATGCTGTTGCGACATTAGAGTAAGAGCTACCTGGGGAGGCTTTTCATCAGCAATTAGCTCTTAGTCTGTCAGCTTTTCTACAGCAGGTAGCAAAGGGATGGTGCTGTTGTACTGCTTACAGATTGAGCATGTCAGACCTTGAAATGCCTCTTCTTAGGCTTTCTTGTGTAGCCCCAGACAAAGGTGGCCAGCTGAAACCTCCAGAAAGCCTGCGATCTGTCTCCAGAGAAGCTGAGGAAGAGCACTGCTTGTTTCCCTCCCTCTGCCTTGCCTTGCAATGGAGCTGGCCCTAGTTCTTAAGGTCCCAGATCCTAAAGGCTGCTGAATTCTTTGCTGGCCATAGCCAGGCAAGAGACAAGCTCCTGGTTTCTGACACCTATACCTGCAGCCCAGGATGTAAAATGAGCTTCCTAAACTAATTTCACACAGAAGCTGCCATGCATTCACCAGGCCTTAATAACAGTAGCTGACAAAGATTTTGCTAAATAGAAAATATACTCTTCCAAGACAAGCTAGAAGACCTGAATCTCTTCTCACTCGAATAAAGCAGAGGACAATTAGCCTTTTCCTTGCATGAAAGGTTTCCTTTACTGAACTTAGATAAGACTGGAAAAAGGTAAAGCAAATAACTTCCTATCTCCCTCCTGTGACTGAAAGCCCACTGTCCTTCACAGCAGGACTTACACTGGGTCTCAGAGCAACTACCCGAGCAGAGCCCCTGGAGAACAGGTCCTGCAGAAGCAGTGCTCAGGGAAAGGGCAAGTGGGAAATACCACGCCCGTCACTGTAGAGGTGAGGAAGCCAAGAATCAAATGTCAGGAGCATTTCCTCAAGAGAGACAAATCCTCCCAGCCAGCAGTGAGAAACAGAGCCTGGTGGAGAGGAGTGGAGGGAGTGGTCTCCAGTGCCTAGAGTGTGTGACTGTCCCCACAGCTGGGTGCAATACGAGGGACCAGCAGGAAGTCCTATGGCTTGTTTTATGCATCCACAATGAGCTACTGGTTTGTCTGGCCTACAAATCACCAGCTGTGCCCGTAAAGCTCTGAAAGAGCAACCTCCAGAGTGGCCACAAAAATGTCATTGCCTGCCTCCTGCCCACACGTCCCTCTCACAGCCAGGCTGAAGCACAGGCAGGGAGACAAACAACTCAGACAAACCCAGCATCACCTGAAGACAGATGCCCAGTCACCTGGAGAGCATATCTCTGCTCCCAGTGCTCTGCCAATTAAAAGCACTCCATTTGGTGTCTTTGCCGGGTAGGACAGTGAGGATTTGTCTGTTATTTGGCTGCTGTTGAATACACTGGGTTTGCAGCACACCAAATAGAGGCATGTTGGTAAGTCCTGAGCTTGCAGTGAAAAGAGAAAAGCTTGCACAAAGTCATCCTAGAGAGGCACCAGCCATGCAGTGACAGGGAAGTTTCTTATCTTCTTCACTCCTCTTTCCTACTTTGACCTTCAGCAGAGGAGCTTTCAAAGCATTCTGGCAGGTACACAGTTCAGCCTGTCTTTCAACAGACAAAACAGTTTACTCATCTCTGCTTCCAGCTTTCTGCCAGAGAAGGGCAGCCAGAGCTACCACCGTTCAAGTTGAGAGAGGTCAACGGCCAGGGTCAGGATTTCCTATGGTCCCACAAGCTGCTCCTGCAGACTCTGTGACAGTCACCTCAGGAGGCGGCTGCAGATCGCCCCGTGCTGCCTGCGTTCCCACACTAGAAACAGGGCTGGTTGTTTTCCCTGCCAGTGCATCCAACCTATTCACCTGCTGCTACGTGCTCCTCCTGCATCATGTAGGAAACACATTGCCCTTGTGCCTCAGTTTCCCCAGGTATAAAAGACTGATTTTTTTTTCTGTGTTTCCCAAGAAGTTGCAGCCCATTACTAATTAGTGTCTGCAGAACGCTTTCAAGCTTCTCAAAGGGAAGGTGCAAAAGAAGGACTAAATATCATTAACAGCTTTATTTTACAGACAGCAGAAAATTAATGAGGTGTTGGCTCCTTGTGAACTGCAACTACCATCCTCCTGAGTAAATTTTGCTTTCATAGCAGGTATTGCCCACATCTGTGTTCCTGGAGCGCTACCATTTGGGTTGTTATCTTCCAAACCAAACTGCCACCAGCTCCTGCTGTCTGCTCTCTTGCCAAGGCCTGTGGAACTGCCACGCACGGCTTTTCCCTTCACTTCCCTGGAGGTGCCTGGGACGCTGGTGACAGGAGATGGAGACTAGAAGAGGAGAGCCAGGAGACATTTTGA
Source organism: Mesitornis unicolor (assembly GCF_000695765.1). Classification (NCBI taxonomy): domain Eukaryota; kingdom Metazoa; phylum Chordata; class Aves; order Mesitornithiformes; family Mesitornithidae; genus Mesitornis; species Mesitornis unicolor. The sequence goes on from NW_010156584.1 coordinate 36,364, forward strand.
AGGGGTGAGGTGTCTGCTTCCAGGTTCATAGTAATAAACAGGAAGAAGAGGCAGAAATTAGCTAATATGAGTCTCTGAATTGAATGGCTCTGAGGGCTTCTCCAAGCAGCTCATCCAGAGTGTTTCTGTTGCCAGTCCCCCATTGTCAGGGCTTTCAAATGGCAGCTTTGGGTCCCTGCTGCTTGCAGGGCTGGCAGCCACACAGGGACTGCAAGAGTCTTAAAAATTTGTTCTTGATAATTTAAAAGTCGGGTCTCCCGTCGAGCGCATTTGGAGTTGGAAGGAGCATTGCCTCAATGCAGACAGTTCACGGAGTGGGTCTTGCCTCAGCTGGGTGTACCTGCTGCCTTCATATGTCAAACATATGCCTGCTAGGCAAAAAGCATTTCCCTCAGCAGAGACAAGGACATGATAGGTCCCAGCCGTGCCCCAGGCTCCTCCAGGGCAATGTACTCAGGGCTGGGTGCTGGGGACTTCTCCTGCAGCTGGGCTTTGCAGCACTCTCTACTCCCCAGGCCCCCTCTGCTCCTGTGGTTGGGAAGCACAGAGCCAAGGGGTTCACAGCCAGTGCTCCCCCTGCCTCACTGTTTCACCCTGCTACCAGTTCACCCCCATGCCTCACTGCTCCCCAGAGTCCCTCAGGGCTGCCAGGGAAAAGCAGGCAAGCTCAATGCAGAGTTAGGGTTGCCACAAGCTGGATTCTCCATCACGACATCTCTTTCTTGCCCACACAGTGGGCACCACTGGACACAGAGCGCTTGGACAAAGCTGTCAGCTGCCAAGGTTGGAGCTAAGTAGTTTGACTAATTTCCTTCTCTCTCCAGGTTGTGAAATCTGGGAACAGTGGAGGCCTTTTGTAAAGTCATCAAAAAGCATTCAAATCCCACCTGCATGTGCCAGGCACAGTTCAAATCCCAAATTAGAACAGAAAATGCATGTCTTGTACTGCAGCCTCCTTCCCCTACTGCTTCCTTCTATGCCCTGGCCTCCCCACTGCCTGCCGACACTGTGCTGACAGCCAAGGCGATGGCTGTGAGACGCAGCCTGGAGCAGTGCAGCCAACTGTATCTGGCCCCATCTCAGAGATGTGCAAGCTGCCCCAGGTTCAGAGCCATCAGAGGAGCATGGAGCAGCCATGTTCTTTCTGGAAGAGAAATTAACCCAACCAGGGCAGCTGCTTTATCCCCAGTATGCGAGGCAGCAAAGTCATTCTTTCAACTGCTCTAGCTGGAAAAGACAGATGAGCTTTTGGGCATTTAAACCTTTTCTCAGGTCTGAGACACAAGTAGAGAATGTCAGGTGAAGGACGGAATGGAGAAAATGGTGCTGTTCAACTTCATTACATTCATTGGCTGTAAAATCTGAGAGGAAAAGGTAATAATGCTATTAGCCTGCTTCACACAGCCACAGCCTCTGCTGTCCACAGGAGGAAAACCTTGCAGCAAAGGGAACTCCCCTTTCACATCAGCATCCTGATGGTTGAGGTGCCACTCTTGAAACAAGGCAGGAGCACATCAAACTCTGCCTGAACCGCCTCCCAGCTGAGCTAGAAAGTCTCTCAGACTGTATCCACATTGCTCTGTCAGAGCAGCCTCCAGAACCAACAACAAAAAGGATGCTCCTGCATTCCCCCAGCACAGTATGTACACAGGACACCACCCAATTTGTATGCACAGGTTTACCCGACCTTCTAGGGGATCTCATATTTGAACATAGTTTTACTGGACTAAAAATATATACACTGTCAACTTTGAAGCAATGCTGAGAGGGTGATTGTAATGAGAGAGCTGGAATAGGCTCTCAGCAAGGGCAGATACCATGTAAGCATCTTATCTAAGTGTGGGTTCAATACGTGCTCCCACAGTCAGGACTGTGCAGGCCCAAGGAAGAGCAACATTGCTCAGCACAGCCTACAGCTGGCGGCCTGAGTCCAGCTCCCCTCAAGGGACAGGAAGACTGTTGATGCTTTGTGTGTCAGAAACACAGTCTTTGGGGTTCATCCAGAGCTGGAAAGGGAAAGCTCAGCAGGATTCACTTCTTACTGATTTCAGGAAGATGCCTACCTAGGAAAGCACAGCCCACAGTCTTGCTTGTTGAGGGGAGAAGACTGGGGACCCTCCTCCTCAATCTGCTCTGATGTTCCCACTTCTGGGGCTTGCAAAAGCTGAAGGGGGTGTGAAACATCTCTGAAATGGAGGCAGCATTGCATTGCCAGGAAAAGGAAGGAAGCGGGAGCCTGAACATCATGGAAACACAGCCCTTTCTTGCTAGCAATTTCACATGAAGTGTCTTCATGCTGTGTGAGAAGAATCCCAGAAGCAATTGACAGGGAGGATTTCAATCAGAAATCCATCTCCTGTAAGGACTGCTTTGGGGGCCAAATGGAGAAAACAACTCACAATCTACCTTCTATTGCTGAGCAATAATGGGGACAGCTCACATGGCAAGCAGATAGAGAGAAAGTGGATAAGGCTCCCAAACACTGGGGAGAGTGGAAACGATCAGAGCACCAACTGCCACAATGCAGGCCAATGTCAGTTCAACCAGCTCTGCAGTAATCAGAGCCCCAGTTCTCTCTCTCCTCTACCTTTGCCTCATGACACACAACCGGCAAGCAAACATTTTCCTGACCACAGACTAAATTTAAAACCATGTTGACTGCAGTTTATCTCAACAAATAAAAGCCCAAGAGCTGGTCTGAGTGCACAACTTCTCAGCTTTGCCCACAGGCAGCCTGTGCACAGCTGCTTTCAGACTCCCTGAAGGATTAGCACCCGGCATACTCAAAATCTGATGGATAAGGTGCTGTCTGACCATTGCTCTGTGTAGTGCCTAAACCACAGCCACAGCAAGCTGGTCCAGCTGTTGCTGCCACTGATGAGGGGAAAGAGAAGGGAACATCTGCAGGGCATTTGAGAAGGAAAGCAGTAACTTGGTCACCATGCACATCCCACCTCCTCTCACCAAACAGAAGCAGCCAACCTGCCTCTCCCAAGCTCTCCCTCTCTGGGCTGGCCTTGGCTCTGCCACTCACTCCTGCCTTCCTGCCAGGATTCAACCAGCTCTGCCTTGGCACCTCCATGGGCTGTCTGCACTGCAGAGAAGCCTGGAGCTGCCAATCAAGGGCAACCAGGGACAGCATCACCTGGCCAGCTCGGCCCTGGCACACTTCAAAAGCTGCCTCACAGACAGACCCTTGCCCTGGGAGGAAGTCCAAAGGACACAGCAGTCAGTGCAGGGCAGCAAAGCTCAGCTATTACCTGCCTTTCTCAGGTTGCCAATGTAGAGGACTGTGATCTGTTTTGAAAATGGAAATCTTCTGGAACTGATTTTATTCCCAAATCCCTGCCCCAGTAGTTTCAAGGTCAAGGCACAACCTGGAGGGAACACAAACCATGGTTAGGTTGGAGAAAGGCTGGAATATATCAACTGTAGTAACACAGAAATGACTTCTTGGTGCCCAGAAGGATTTCTGGCTGACGCAGAAGGAACACAGACCAATTTAAGACTACAGAGTATCCCATGAGGAGAGGAGTGGCATCCTGCACTTCTCACCATGTGTCTTTCCTTCTTCTTCCCCAGCAGGCACAGTGCTTGCCATGGGGTTCTCCTGAAGCCAGGGCACTGGCCAGACTGGACTCCCCATCTGTCCCAGTACCTCTGTTCTTCCTGAAGAGATTTGGCAGGCCACAGACACACCCCTGTGTAGGGAGGAAAAAGGAACTGCAAAATCTCAGAAAGTTTTATATAATCCCAAAACTGTTTCCCAGGAAGCTGTATTTGTGCCATCTTTTTATATTTCAAGCCTGTTTCAGCTCTCTTATCTCTCCCACACACACACCCCCCCCCCCCAACACACGCAGCAGCAGTGTACTTAACCTGGTAAATAATGCATACCACTCTCGCTGCTATGCAGACAGACAAAGGTAGGTAGTGTATCAAAGAATAAAATTGTACAGCGAATTGCAGTGTAATAGCTGTAATTTAGTGCCCTGTGGGTGATCAGAGATTCAGAAAGTATCAGAGACCCATGCTCTGTGCTGACTGGCAAGGTGACTGGAGATAAAGCGTAGTGTTTGACCCTTGGATTGTTTCCAACCTAAGCACAGCCATAAAAAATTCAGGAGACCACGCTGTCTTCCAGCAAAATGGTTTGTGGGGTGGATAAATAGATGGATTTTGTGTGTACGCACACACAGTATATTTATGGGGGCGCACAGAGATAATCAAAGAAACACTGATCAAGACCCGGACTACTTATATAACAGAAACGCCTAAGGAAGCTAGCAGTGTATCTGGGTTGGTTTTTATTGTCTGCTTGCAAGAACGAAAGGAAGTCTTCGTTAGGGCGCCAGCTGGATCCTAGCTCAGGAAATCTCAATTCATTTCACATGCACGCTAGCGGCTAATGATGTGTGCGTGTGTCTGATTTCAGCTCTTTGGCCATCTCAGACTTCAGGGCATTCAGATTCCTTGCCAGGTTCCCCTTTCTGGAGCATTTGTCTCCACCAATCACCCAGGAAGTCATCTAAGGAAGCAGAAATGATAGCAGGAGAATTTATGCTATTTTCAGATTCCCTAGTAGCCCCTTGATCCCCTTGGAGCTCAGGAGAGACCTGGAAGGATTTAATCCCTCTCTTTCTACCTAAGCAACACAAGAGCGTGAAGGGATGCAGAGGGTTGTCACCTCCCATTTGCAGACATCTCAGTGTAGGAGCAAACTCCTTTCTTCTCCCTGCATGGAGAGCTCCAAGCACCCCCTGTCCAAACAAGCCTCTCTCCTGTTGCCCAGGGGAAATGAGAAGCAAAGGTTTGGCTGCAACCTAGCTGAGCTGAGTTTGGAGCACCAAGCTAAGCAAGAGGGGCATTGAGGCAGTTGACTGGAAAGGACAGTGCTTAGCATAAATACTAGACACATTCTTCTCAAAGAGCAGCCTGCCATCCAGAAAACCACAGGACACTTTAGAGGGCAAGTCCCTCACTGTACCTGCAGATGGGGACGGACTCAGCCTCACTTTGCAGCAATGTGTCTAAGCCAGGGCATACATTTACACAGCTGTCCTCTCTCATAACAAGTGACAGCTCTGTTTGGATCAGCTGTGGCCCTCAGCAGCCCGTCCACCGCATGACAGGCCTGCAGAAGAGATGGTGTAGGAAGAGGGACAGATTTGGTTTCTCCCACCTCTGTCAGCAAGACTATGAAATCCTTGAGCTCTTTGCTACTCTAACAGCACCTGGAACCTTATAGGACAAATCCCTCATAGGATCCAGATAGAAAATATGGTGCTTTAGACAAACAGCAGATGTGGTTTGGCTTCCTCATGCCTTTCACAGCACCATCAACCAAAACTGGAGATCTTAATGCCTCTGGGACAAGGAGAAGGGGAAATGCCACACATTAATTGAGTGGAAAAGTCAAGATGGAAAAAGAAGGGAATCAGGCACCAGCCCATTAACTCCTAATGACTGCCAGGCAAAGGAGATAGAGCAGGTGAAAATGTGGAGTCTGGAGCAGGAACTGTGGTTACCAGGTGACTGAGCTAGAAACCTGCCCAGCACACGACCAGAAACGCAGTTGCTGCCTCTGATGCCAGCACAGATGCAAGTGTGATCTCTGCCTCACCAGGCCAACCTCACCACCCTAAATCTCTACAACCCATTTGCCAAGTAAGTTCTTTCTGTCTCCCTGGAGCCTGTTGAATGGGATAAATCTCCAAGAAATGGCTTAGGCTCTTCTGAATGTAGCTGAGGAATCTCAAGTTAAAAACATGGCTATAAAGCCAGTTGCCCGATTTTAAAGTGGCATGGAAGCCCAGCAGGGTCTCCTCAAGAGATTCTCTAAGACCCCTCACACAGGGCAGAAGCAAACTTGTCCTGGGGGACTGCAACAGCCACATTTTCTCTCTCCTGATACTTGCCAAATGTTAAAAGCAGGGCACGCTGTTCCACTCAGCCATGCCCTGATTCAGAAATACACAGCTCCCCATGACTTCCTGGGCAATCAGCAGGACCCTGTGCTGCCTCTGCACCACGGCGGTGATGGATGCACCTCTGCTGGCAGCAGAATAAACTCGGCCACGGGGTCGTGGCCCCAATAACACAGCACTTCATAAAGCTGTTTGGGTCTCTCTCTCTGTTCTCAGATATTTATAAGGGGTCCATCCCCACAATATATCTGAGCACTTCAGACTCGATCAGATATTTCTTCTTGTAAGTGTGCTTTTATCCTTGCTCAATAGATAGGAACTATGCCCACATAGCTTCTTAGACCCTCAAGGTGATGCAGCATCTTTTTGGGAGGACAGTAATGCTTTCATAAAACAAAGAACATAAATGTATGGGACAGGCCCAAAAAAATGCTTCCAAACTGGCACTAGGCGTAAGAAAACTTGGGCTGACACATCCTGGGAGAACAGGCAGACACTAATGCAAAGAGGAATCTCCAGTTTTCCATAATTCATTTGGGCAAATTTGTACCCTTGTTCCCAGGTTTGCAGAGTGGGACACACCTCCTGGGCCCATGGATCCCTCTTAGATCATATCTTCAAAAGCCATTGCTCCAGTTCTCCCACATTCTCCATGCTAACCCAGCACAATTTGGAGTTCATTCAGCATCAAAGCAAGATCTGTGATTACATGCCGTGCCTGGCTCTGTGAAAAGCAGGACTCCATCTGTTCCCACTGCAATTACTGCACTGCATGGACAGTCGTGGTCTTGTGTGAGGCACACAGCTCCTCAGAGCCCCTCATGTTTGACTGAGGCATATAGGACACAGGATTTCATCCAAACAGAACCTATTGATGAGGGCAGGCATCAGCCCTGGCTACAGAATTCCTTCTTGGCTCAAGTCTGCATTTCACCGATGCCAGTTCTGTCTCTGGGTAGGTTGTTTTGATTAATTTCATTTAATTAATTCTATCATCTCAAGCTGTTCCCAGAATCTGTGTGGAGCCCATCAAGGTGGGAGCAGAGAACATGATGCACAAAAACTGAAGATGCAGTCCATTGGCTTCTCTATATTTATCTACCCAGAGGAAAAAATCACCCCCCCTACAGAAGCATCCTTCAGCCTGTAAAGTCTGACAGTGTTTTCTGTCACTTTTCTGCTCCCTGGTAGGTTTTAATTCTGCAATTGTCCCTGCTAGGGGCAGACATGTCTGCACTGGAATTTGTGCTCCCTGGTCATCATCACAAAGATGCAATTTCATCCCTGCTTATAGGGCTTGGGGAGAAAGGAGGGAATTTATGTGTTGTTCCTATAGGAGAGAACTGTGGGAAAAACAAAGCTCAGTAGCTCAGGTCCAGCTCTCAGCACCTCTCAGCATGCTGTCTGTCCCCCTTGCACTTAGTTTTTCCTTCCTCCTGAAGGTCAACACACAGTCACTGCCCTTGGTGACATTTCCTGCTTATTCCTTTGTGTTGGGAGTCCTTCTGTCCTGGGGATTGCCCACCTTCAGCCACAAGATGCTTCCCTCCAGCTCTTACACAGGGGCAAGTATATGGACAGAGCAAGACTCAACCTGCCTGCTCTCACCTCATCTTAACACTGCAGAGAGGCTTCTCCCTTGACATGGGGCAATGACTTCCTTCCTTCTGTGATCTCAGTGACCAATTGCATCTGGTACAGCAGGGCTGCGACAGGAGAGGACACATTCATAGAATCACAAAATGGTTTGGGATGGAAGGGACTTTAAAGCTCCCCCAGCCCAATCCCCCTGCCACAGGCAGGGACACCTCCCACTAGACCCGGCTGCTCAAAACCCCGTCCCACCTGGCCTTGAACACTTCCAGGGAGGGGGCATCCACAGCTTGCCTGGGAAACGTGTGCCAGTGTCTCACCATCCTCACAGTAAAGAATTTCTTCCTAATATCTGGTCTAAATCTACCCTCTTCCAGTTTAAAACCATTAGCCCTCATTCTATAGCTACCTGCCCTTGTAAAAAGTCCCTCCTCAGCTTTCCTGTAGGACCTCTTCAGGAACTGGAAGACTACAGTAAGGTCTCTTTTCTTCTTTTCTCCAGGCTGAACAACCCCAACTCTCGCAGTCGGTTCTCATAGGGGAGGTGCTCCAGCCCTCTGATCGTCTTCATGGCCCTCCTCTGGACCCACTCCTACAGCTCGATGTCCTTACGTTGGGAGCCCCAGAACTGGACACAGTGCTCCAGGTGGGGTCTCACCAGAGCAGAATAGAGGTGCAGAATCACCTCCCTCACCCTGCTGGCCACACTTCTTTTGATGCAGCCCAGGATGCGATTGGCCTTCTGGGCTACAAGCGCACATTGCCAGGTCATGTTGAGTTTTTGCACTGGGCTAGAGCTGGACACCCTCTACACTGGAGAAACCTGTTCTTAGAAGGTCCCTGGAAGGTCCCCTCCTGTTCATGAGGCATTGCCTGACAAGCTGGGGAAGGACATGCTTGGGGGATGAAGGACTGCTCCCCACAGTCCAGACAAGGATAAGAGGCCAGGCCCTTGCCTTCAACGCTAGTCCAGCTACTCACTTGCAGCAGAGATTGGGTTAGATACTGCCTCACTTTTCACATCTATTAAGTGAGATGTCTGCCCTCAGCTTCCTCTTAGACTTGTCAGAGGACTGATTCATTTGTGCTTACAAAGCACAGTGAATCTTGCAGATGGAGAGGGCAAAAAGAGGTAGGAAGGCAGTAAATCAGGAGTGCCCAGGAACATTCCCCTAGACACATCCTGCCAACTAGCACCAAATGGCTCACATCCGTATTATTAAACTCTCTTCACCTCTGAAACAGACTGACCTCATGCAAAAGTCTGTTGGGAATGGTCCTCTGCCTATGATAACTTCCAAATCATGCCTGGAAATTGTCTGGGACAGTCCTAGTGGGACCAAGACAAATCACGCTGGGGAAGTGCTGACACTTAATATTGATGATTGAGTTTGTATCCTGGGAACGTTTCCTGATGTTGTTTAATTTACTAGTAAAGACTTAATTGCTAGAGAAGACTTAATGTCTATTCTATTAAATTACCCTCAAAGTCAGCACTGCCCTGATAAAAATCAGCAAGTGTCCCTAAACTTTCTTGAAAATGTTGATTTCTCAGTCATTACCTTTCCATCTCCTCAATGAACACGGAACAAATTATTAAATAATCAATTTATCACTTCAAGATAATCAAGTGATCAGAAAAAGCCAGCGGAGAAAAAGCCAAGAACAAATCACGTCAAGCTAGTTAACTTTCTTTGCCACAGTAACCAGAATAGTGGAGAGAGCAGATCCAGCAATGCAGGCTATCCTGATGCGTAGCAAGACTTTTTGAAATGATCATGTTTGATATTTGTCACGGGTGTGTGCTCTGAAACTAGTTATCAGTTTGCTGTCAGACCAGGAGGACTTACAGAGATCAGTCCCAGGGGTGCCTGGCCAGATCCATCAACTAGTTTCCTCAATGACTTAGATGATGAAATAAAGTATGTTTATAAAATACATAGCTGGCCCCAAGTCTGGAAGAGCTCACAGGACTGAAGGCAGGAAAGTAAAAAAAAATACCTGGAGAAACTGGAGAAACAGCTCACAATCAGCCAGATAAAATTCCGTAAAACCAATGCGAAATACTGCACAGAGAAGGGGACAAAATTTTATGTACCAGTAAAGAAATGGGAAGCAGCTGGCTAGACCACAGCACTGAGGAATCCAACTGAGGGGTTACAGGACCGTGAAGTGAATATGATTCACCATTGTGAATATATTGTGCAAAAAGGCAATTTTCATTCTTGGCTGTATTATTAGGGCATACTGCCTATAAGACAAGGAAGGTAATTTTTTTGCTTTCTCAATACCCTCAAGTTAGAAAGGCTCAGTAAGAAAGGCTTAGTCTAGGTTTGGACTGGAGGAAGTTAACAAACAGTATAAAAGGTACAATATGCATAGGGTTAAAAGAAGAGGATTGAGTCTAGCAAGCAAAAACATAAGAAGGAATATGATGTTGAACCTCAAATATATAAGATTGTTATAAGAAAGATGCTGATTAACTGTTCCCCAAATCTCCTGAGAATAGGTCAAGATGCAAGAAGCTCAGTTAGGTTATAAAGAGCAGGGAAACCTCCCCAGCTCTCAGTCAATGAGCAGTGTAACAGGTACCGAGGAGGTGGTAGCATCCCTGGTGTGTAAGGGCAGGTAAGGCAAACACATGCTTGAGTGGCACCAATGTTTCTATCCTGCCTCTGGGAATGTAGGTGGAGTGACTTCTGAACGTGCATTTCAAACTGATACTTGTGTAATTTTTAGTTTCTATTGTCATTTCATTACTTATTTTGGCTTCAGGGATGTGACCCCAAAGCAGTAGGGACAGCCTAATCAGAGACCCTGAGCAGAGTCTCACTAGGGACTGACTTAGTCTCATTACTGGATATGTTATTTGGTGTTCACCTGTACATCACCACATCCTACACCTTTCTCTTACAGGCTTTGTGTTAGACCATCCCATTGAAGAGCTTACTAAAAACGACTTCATTCTTTTCCTCTCACCCTTCTGACAGGAGGTGTGTTCCATAATCTGATTGTTCTCACAGCTAGAAACTTCTGATTTCCAGCTTAAATGTGCTTGTGCCCAGTCAGCAGCCACTTGATATGGAGTAGTTCAAATTCATGCTCACATCTGTGGATATTCTAAAATACAGAAGCTGATGTAATTGCATATGAAAAGCTTTCAGATCTGTTCTTCAGGTTTCAAGAAGGAAAAGATCATAAATTTGCTGAGGAAACGAACAGGTTTTCTTTCTTGCATCAGCATGTAGATGACCTGAACGACATTGCAAAGGAAATGAGGATGTAACACAGGAGAGGCTGAAGAGAGGGTGTCAGCTGAGGGCAGAAGGAGACCCAAGACCCAGTGACCCAGGCACAACAAGGTTATCAGTTTGATGGATTCAGGAGGGCCAGGAGGAGAAACATGTGAACTGAAAACTGCTGCTTGCAATGGTGGGAGGGGTGGCTTGCTTGTGGGGGAGGAACCAGTTCCCTTTTTCTGTCTTCCCCAAAGATGTGACAACAAAGGTCACACTTGTCTGCCTGCAAAATGGTATATGTATGTCTGTGGAGAAGCGCGTATGTGAGAATTGACAGTCTTCCCCTGAATCAATACTCACCTTTGTAAAGGAGAAAATGCTTTCTGCTGAACTGATGGCTATTTCACTCCCATGGCAAACCATAACAGATGGGTTTTCTTCAAACCTCTATGCATTTTAAGATTGTATTTACACTCACTAAGTAAGTTTTCTAAGGGGGAAAAATAGCATTCCCCCCCTTCTTCATTTTCACCCTCCCCTAGTGCTGTGCTTTCCCAGGGCTGCTGGCTGGGTCCTACTCAGCTTCTTTACTGCCTTCTGGCTGAGCTGCTTCAGCTTGGAAAATAATTATCTGTGTCTCACCTTGGAGGTGGGAGTTCTGTCTCCTTTGGGGTCAGCAGCATAGGCTCCGTAGTCAAGTGCCAGATTGGGAAGCAGAGAAAAGAACAGCCATCCCTCACTGTCCCCAGAGAGAAAATGAGACTGGTGCTGTTACCAACACATGCCACCTCTCAGAGTAAAAATGTAGGTTTGAGGTTTTTTTTAAAGAAAAGTGAAACACATACATTAGGTATTAGTATTGTAACTCCTTCTGTGACAGGCATCTGCACTCCTGCCATCCTAGCAAAATTTCAGTCAGCAGAGGGTATTTAGCCAAAATGAAAATTCAGTGTGTCTAATAAATGCTGCTGCTGCTGCTCAGCCTTCAATTTTTTGGTCAGCAAATAGCTCTGCTGTTCTCTGTCATGTAGCAGTCATGTCCTACCCTGAAGACAGATGCATTTCAGTGGTGTTTCTTGCTGCTTTTTTATTTTTTAATACAAGATAGCAGTGTTTCATAAAAAGCTTTCTTGGGTCAGGACAATAGCTTCCATGCATATGTAACATTGTGATTAGCATCTTACAATGAACTAGTGTCACAAAACGCTATCTCCTGGTAGATCAAATAGCTGGCTTTTCCTGCAGCTGCTTTAGCATAAAGCCAGCTTTTGGGAAGGAAGCCCCAAGGACAACCTGAAGTTCTCAGTGATCATAACTCGCAGCAAAGCTGCACAACTGATCTCTCTGCGAGATACCTACTTCCTCGGTGAGCCTCGACGCCCAGCAATACAGGAGCGGGGCTGGACTGGCCTGAGCAGCGCAGGAGGTCAAAGCAGGATGGAGGTGGCTCTTCTTGGGGGAAAACCAACTCATCAGTCTGGATTTGCCCTCTGGCAGGTCCAGAGGTCATTGCTAACCAGAGAGCACATTAGAGACCCCTGTCAATACCACCCGAGGGAGCAGGAGTGTGAGAAGTGGAGAGGTGGACGAGGCAGGTCCAAGAGGGACCGGGAGATTCCACCGCGGCTTCGAGGTCAGCTGGTCGTTCCCCAACCATCCCTCGCCTGCCGTCTCCAAACCGTGCCGAAAACGCCTCAGAC